>NW_009735637.1:0-27755 GCF_000703405.1 Apaloderma vittatum | reverse complement strand
TCCCTTCCAACCTAGTCCGTTCTATGATACAGTGGGTCTCTCTGAATGGTAGCACAGCCTTCTGGTGTGTCAACCACTCCTCCCAATGACTACAACTCTCAGATTTCTTCCCTTCAACCAATTTGTAACCCCCCTCACTACTTAGTCATCCAGACCACACTTCCTCAGTTTAGATATGAGGATGCTGTGGGAGACGCTGTAATCATTATCCTCTCTGAACTTAAAAAGGGGAGTTTAGGCACATGGACTAGTAATTTCCTTGAAGAATGGTAACTTTCTCATCTGTTTTATCAGTGTTGAGTTTGGGAATGGAGAATAATAGACACAGCATGATCAAATCTGGATGATTTGACTCTTAGCATTTACATTGCTGAACCTACCCAGGTCCATCTGCTGTTCATGGATTCGACTTCCACAGTAGACCTCTCTTTGACTCTTCTTCCTTATTAAGTCAAAATTGAGACACCCTACCACAGGTGAGGAAATGATACCTGTCTTCAGAAAGAGCAAAATAATAGAGTGAGTGCAAAGGAAAATTGTCACAGAGGTTAAAAATCCCCCAAACTTCAGGACTTGGAAGTTGCTGGGATATCTCTGTGAAGAATTTTTATTTTAAAGTCAATATGTTTTGTTTGCCATTCCTAATGAGCACTGCTCATTTCAGACTGATGTCATGAAAGAGAAAGATTGTACAAACAAAGACAGCAGAGTACAAACTCATGGCCCAGGCAGACCTTATAACGTTATCCTTCAAGCTTCTGCAATTACAAGAACTAAAGGTTCAGTGCAATTATGGACAAATAGAGACATACTGCAGCAACAGATTTGGTACAATCATTTGAAAGCCAAAAAGTATTTTTGTTTTAGCGACAGTTATCTGTAGTCTGTTGTGTCTGCAAGCTGGTGGCAAGACACTAGAACAAACTTACCAGTCCATCTGGTGCCTGGAATGAAGTACTTCTGTGTTTCACGTTATAATAGCCAAGGCAGAAAGCAAGAAAACCTCCTGTGGTTCAGATAATGCTTCCATGTGAGGTCAAGAGGGTTGTCGAGTTAATAGGAGTTGTAGTAACATTTTAATAGCTGATGGTCATTTTTTCATACATTTTTGTGTCTGTATGTGTGTATATATATATACAATAAATATATAAGTGAAAAATAAATCCAGGGCAGCTGACTTGAGAAGGAAATTGGCTTTACAAGAAGAAATTTAGTAAAAAAAGTTTCATTATTTTTCCATTCTCTTGCTTGGGATGACTTATTCTGAAGGCACTGTAGCAGAACTATTACCTAAAGTCCCAGTTTTCAGCTGGTACTAGACTTTTCCTGAACTTGTTCGTAGTGTGCTTTCCCTCTAATATATTTTTCCAGTACCTTTGTTTCAGCAGTGCATGAATATATATTTGTTTATATTTATATTCATTTAAATTATGTATATTTATATTTAATCTACATTTATATTAATTATTTATATTTCTATTTCTATTTATATCTATATCTATATTTATATACTTTTGAATTGTTGACTACATTTAGAACCATATCATCATAGAATGGTTTGAGTTGGAAGGAACCTTAAAGATCATCTGCTTCCAACACTCCTGCAGTAGGCAGAGACACCTCCCACTAGACCAGGTTGCTCAAATATTTCAGATATTAGCCATAACACAAAACATATTAATTTACATAATTTCAGAGATTTCCATGTATATTTTCAGTATAAACTAATGCAATTGTCTCAGAATAAATTACAATCAAACCTGATCACAGGATATATCGCAGCGATAAAAAATGGAACAGAAGGCTATAGCAGAGTGCAAGGGCTGAAACAACTTATTATCGTATGTCGTAAATTAGGTTGATTCCTTTTGTTTATTTCGTTGAGTTTTCTCCATTCCATGTTAAGGCTTTTGTTTTGGCAGGTAGCACCAGGTGGCAGTGTTACATAATCATCTACTTTTTTTTTTTTTAGCAAGAGAACAAGGTTCCAGTGTTGGGAAGACATGCTTCAACCAGAGCAGAAGGTGCTAGGCTTTAAGGAGAAAGAAGCAGAGGCAGGCAGCAGAGAATTTTACTTTGTATTCACACTTCCCTTTCATTACAATTTTTATATTCAATTAAGACATTGTGGAGATTTACTCCGAGGTAATAGTAGAAAAGCTATCTTCCAAAAAGTAGCATTTCCAGTACCAGTTTGTAACTAAGCCTGTTCAAGGACTTGTGCACGGCTAAATAAAACAAGCTTTACTCAGTGTTTACTTAGTTACTTCAACGCAGTATTCTACATTGATAGCTAGTTTTTCCAAAGCCCCAGGTATTTAATAGTGTTTGACAGAAAGATGAGAAATGGAATTCAGGTGTATAAAAAACAGCCACAAAGGGTTTATGAATTACTTCTGTCCCTTGAGCCATGTGAGTACCACAGTGTTTTGTGGTTCAGAGTGCTGTGACACCGAGTCCTTTCAGCTTCCTATTTCTGAAGACTGTGCTAACTTTGGTTTTGTCACTTGCACTTACATCACTTTAACACAGGCTTCGGTCAGTAAAAAGTAAGTGAAATTTTCTTTTAAAAATTCAATGCAAATAATATTTTTCCTAATGTTACAAAAATCAGAGCACAAACTAATAATTACCAAGTAATGTTTACCTCATCCACAAGTATAGCAAGAAAAGCTTTTCTAGCCCGGGGCTTGGTTTTTATGCAAATTTTCCATCTTAGAGAGGACCCCTGTCTGGGAAACCTGGCTTATCTTTGTACACTGTTTCTTTTTTTTTTCCTTTTTCTTTTTTTTTTTATATCTTGAGGCAATTGTATTCCTGTCTTACAGGCAGAACTTTGCTTTTCAATAACTACAACTTGACACACGTTATGCAGCTGTGCATTGAGTTTCTTATACTCACTCCCAGGTCTTGCTTGAGGTCGTAGATTGCAATATTTATTGTTTTGACATGGTAATGACTTTGAAGTGCCAAGATTGACTGTCTTTTGATAGACTATGACAAGAATTCCATGCCTCAAATGTTAAAAAATATGTTGTCTGCCATATACCCGTATACTCTTTACTTTCTATATACTTTAATAAAGTCACGTAAAATTTCAGAATATCTATTTTGCAATCCATTTTTTTTTACATGAAATATCAGAATAATGAGTATAGGAAGTCAAATAATACAACACAAGTAACCTAGTGACATGATGTGTCACTGGAGTCAACTACTTAACTGAATTGATAGCTCAGAAAAGGGAAGGATGCAGGTATCTTGCCAACTACCAAGGTGTCTCTGAGACACTGGTAGATACCAGGTAGTGAGGATTAAATGAATAACATGTAAGAATAGGAGACATAAAAATAGACTGGTAAAATTTGTCACTCTTCCTGGATTATGTGAGTTTCATCAGCTTTAAGAAATTATCTAAAAATGTAAGAGTTACTCAAGCCAGAGAAAATACAGTCAGAGAGTGGATCAGGATAATTTTTAATTTCCATCAGTACAACTAAACTTTGGCTCCATAGAATTCTAGATATACAACTACCTTACTAAAGACTAGAAGTTGGGGTAGTGGAGCATGCTCAAGTATAGACATTTGTTGCAAGAAGTGTGGTATTTAAAATACCTTCTAGTTGTTCGTAACAGACTCTCTGACTGAGTTTATTGATCTAAAGTAGAAAGAAAACCATGAGAATTTCTCAGATGCCTTAAAATCCTCCATTAAAAACTAAGCCCTGTGTTAAGGATAAAAGGAAATCCCAAATCCAAAGTAGGATTCATGGTAGTCTTGCAATTAATTTGTTACAGTTCTCAGGAAATACTGTGTTTCTTGGAAGAATCTAGAATGTGATAAAATGTATGGCAGCCAAAGACAACAATGGAAGAAAACTGGGGAACATTAAAAAAAGAAAAAAAGGAGGGGGGAGGGGTAAGAAAGATCACAGTTAATGATTCAAGGAAAAATCCCAGTTCATGAAACTGAATACCTCCTATTCCTTCCCCAAGCTTCAGAATAAAGTAGTTTCTGAGAATTTGTCTACTTTGTTAAACATAATCATACCATTAAACTACAAACAGATTTCACCACTCTTTTCCTCACTGGAAAAACATTAATATCGTTAGAAGTCTTTCCTCTAATATCCATCATAGCAATGCAGCAAAACAAAATTAAATAATATTGCAGCTATTCAATCTTCTTTCCCTTTGCCTAAAGCTGGAGTTCACTTTATGAACTCTTGTTTGTCAATATTTTGATTAATTTAATCATGGTGCAGGAAGTCCACATTTGTATGCAAACTCACTGAAAGTTAAACCAGGTAAAAGAACAGATTAATATCAGAACCTTCCTTTTTCAGGGTGTGTGTATTAGGCAGAATTGTGCAGCACAGTGAAGTGGAGTCGAGCAAGTGAATGATGGGACGCATGAGTGGCTGCCCTTGATCACCCTGCTAATTTGTCCTGTCCTGATATATGTCCAGTCAGGCAGAATGGGCAAAGTTGTGAGATAAGATGATATTTTTTGACTTTGAATCTGCTGGTCTATATCCTGGATCATATCACAGAAGCTATTATATACTATTACCATAATACTGTTGAAAGTATTAACTCACTGCGAGGGAAAGCTGCACTGGAAGTGTGTTGCACTGGTAAGTGTCACTAGTCAGGAGGAAGAACAACTGTTCCCTGCAGTACCTGTGATTCCTTAGGGCTCTCTCAACCATGCTTAGCACATAAAATCTGACAAGATTAGAACCTCAGGTGGTATGGCTTCAGGCAAAGGAGAAATTCAGTTACCTGTCAGTAGTAATAATAAAGAGATGAGTGAAACTTAGTACAGCGCTCTCTCTGTCTTTCCCCTGGATTACCTCTCTTTTAAGATGCCCTTCTTGAGTAGTTATTCCTTGTGTCTATTGCTGAAAGAACAATATGAAAGAATGTTGTGCAAAGAAAAAGCAAGTCTTAAATCTGTTTTACAGGTTGACTAAGTTTCTTTGAATACTTTTATGACTTTCTTACTTTTCTGTTTGCTCTCTTTTAAACTGAGCTATAAAAAAGGAATAGTTTCCAGTGTCATTAGCAGGTATATGGTACCCAAATGCATTCCTTTTTTTTTTGAGCAACTTCCATTTTATGAGGTAAACTAAAGACTTCAGCTGAACTGTAGAAAAGGTCTATTCCAGCTCCCACTGAAATCAGTCTCCTTATCTTTAGGTATTTCTCGATCAATATCTATTTCCTTTTACCAGATACAGTAGACTACTTGTTTGTTAGAGCTGTTCTGAAGGGCTACATCTAAGCCCTATTGCTTAACCACCTTCTCTATCACTTTACAAGAAGATACAGATAATGAAAGAAAATTAGATATATTCTTTGATACCTATATTAAATCTGCATATTTTAAGCTTGATTTGCACAGTGTTTTCAGATTAAATTGGTTTTGTTTTTCCTGAGTAAATCCTCTCAGAATGTTCTGATATTTACCAAGAAGCCTCCAAAACATATCCTTTCCCATCAAACGGATTGTTTTATTGTCTCAGAAAAAGAGCAATAGAAAACAAATATTCTCCTATAGATGGTTTAATTATCCTAAGAAGAAAAATCAATATTTGCAAACTTTTGGGATGACAGTATCTTCATGTTACAGAGTTTGTTGTGAAATTTTGGTTTTGTTGTATGCCTTTAATGCAGCAATGACTGGCAGGCAGAGAACTGAAAAATGTAAAGGCCATATGACTGCTACAGTACATTTACAACCCTTTGAAATGAAAGTTGTTTTACAAAAACTAAGGAGAAAGATTTCAAGACAGAGATCCATTCATCATGTCCCTACAGGAGGTGAAAGGATTCCTCCAGGTGGAATTTGACACGTAGCCAGTCAAGTTTTTAAATGGCAAGTCTGGTCACTTGCATAGCAAATACACAAAGATAAATAGGGCACATCTTTGATGTAGGCCTTAAAAAAAAACCAACACCACATATTGTGGACCACTTAACCAGATGCCACAGGGTCTAATCAGGGCCTCTGTAATCTTGTTTTTGTAACTGCTGCATCTATTAAAATGGAACAGAAGCCAGAATGCTTGTAAATGAGAACATCATCTTCTCAACACAGCTTCAGTTTTGGAAGATTTCCATGTGCTTATTAGTGAGTGATATCCCTCAGTCATAAGTACATTACCATTTAACCAAGTTTTTAATTTCAGTTTAAAAGATTCTTTTTTGCTTTCTGGTTGAATCACAGCTAGATTTCTTCTCCCTAAAGTACACAGCGATTTTAGTGATTCTGTGGTCTTGAGAGTAAGATGTAAAAACATGAGCTCTTTGTGCATCATTTTGATGATAGAACTTACCTTCTAATAGTGTTAGATGAATATATATGAGAAATCCTGTCAAGAGCTCCCCATCACTGGTTTCCCTGCGTGGGGTCTCCTCCTGACATGTGTGATGTACTCTGGCTGATCCTGCTCTAGCAAGGGGGTTGGACTAGATGATCTTTCGAAGTCTCTTCCAACCTAGGCCATTCTGTGATTCTGTGATTCAGACTAATATTACAGTAAGCACTACAAAGCCTTGGCTAAAAACACTGATTCAAATGTGTTGGATTGTGTCAAAACTGTTTTGAAACTACGTTAAAGTGATTTATATAAGCTAGCAGAATTTTAAAATGCACCTGGTTTTTCTTGTTGGAGATGTGGGTTAATCTTCCTGTTCCTGCTCAGGATGAGCAATAACCTTGCTCACAGTGGGTACTCATGGAACGTAGTGTGATTCAATGTCAGTAGGAGTACCAAACTTCAATGCATAGATGTTTTCAAATATCAGATGTAAAGATAGCACTTTTAAGTATCTCTCTGAACGAGAAGTGCAGAATAAGTTATTTCGGGTGCACATGTGTATATAGCTATTCATGTATTTTGCTTGTAGCCTGTCCTAACCTTCAGACTGCTTCAAGCCCTATGCTCTGGCTGAGCTCAGCACAATGACACATTATTCATTCAATCGTTTTTAGGTCTTACCTACTATCAATGTGAAACATACCAGACAAGAGGTTCTTTATATATATTTCTGCACAAACCTTTTTATTTCTGTACCTCGGCATACAGGCTAAGGCATAAACTCTTTCCAGAGATTCTTCTGTGCAAGCTGGTATTTTTAAAAATATACAGAAAATTTGGACTATTCAGTTAAAGAAATACCTGCTGTGGTGGGTTGACCTTGGCTGACTGCCAGATGCCCACCCAGATACTCTCTGACTTTCCCTCCTCAACAGGACAGGGGGAATGAAGTAAGTTGGAAAATCTCCAGGGTCAAGATAAAGACAGGGAGATTGCTTACTTGTTACCAGCTACCATATGAGGAAAGGCTGAGAGAGATGGGTCTGTTTAGCTTGGAGAAAACGAGGCTGAGGGAGGAATCCCATCAATACTTTTAAATATGCAAAGCGTGAGTGTCAGGAGGACAGAGCCAGGTTCTTCTCAGTGATGTCCAACGACAGGACAAGAGGCAATGGTCACAAACTGGAAAACAGGAGGTTCAACCTAAACATAAGGAATTATTTCTTTACTCTGAGGGTGACAGAGCACTGGAACAGACTGCTAAGAGAAGCTGTGGAGTCTCAGTCTCTGAAGACTTTCCGAACCCACCTGGACATACTTCTGTGTGATCTACTCTAGGTGATCCTGTTCTGGTAGGGGGTTTGGACTAAATGATCTTCAGAGATTCTTTCCAATGCCTACCATTCTGTGATACTTTGGCTCTGTGACACCATCACAGTCAAAACAGACTCAGCATAGGCAAAATTAATTTATTGCTAATTAAAATAGTTTTAGATAGTGATAGACAAAGACAAATTAAAACACCACCTTCCTTCCTTTTTCCTTCTCAAGGCTCAACTTCACTCCTTCATGCCCCAGTACTCTATTCCATCCCAGAACAGCACAGGCATATGGAGAATGGGAGGTTGGGACAGTCGATAACATCTCCTCTTCCCTCTCACACCTTTTCCCTGCTCCAGCATGGGCTCCCCACGGACCACAGTTCCCTCGTGGCATACCCACCTGATCCGATCTGGGCTCTGTTTTGGATATCTGCTTCACTGTGGTCTCCATCAGAAAATTATGTTAAATAAGGCTGTTTAAATACATCTACATATCTCCTTAAAGCTGGTCCATTTAGGTTTGGAAAACCCAACACATCCATAGTCTGTGAAAACGTTGCTAGTTTTACACATAGTTTACAAACTTGAGTAAATGTTCATCAGAACACTCTGAAGAATTTCCAGCAATTATTTCTCACTTCTAAAATGGGTGTGTGTCTCCACTGTTAAGCAAGGCCTGTTCTTGGCTGCATTCCTTTCATAAGCAAGATTATAAGCAATTTTAATTTTTATTAATTCTATTTATTTTCAAATGTTCTAATGGTACAAAGACCTTTTTTAGAAGTCTGGTAAAGTTTCTGGACCCAGAAGATACAATTCTCTGGAAAAAAAATGTCGAAAATTTTTTTTTAATCATAATTAAGACATTAAGTATTAAGACACTCTGGATGTTTCTTCCTCTCCCCAGTAATACTGCAGTTTAACTTCGCTTCTATTTAGCCATTTTGGGTTATGAAAAATGAATAAATAAACACCCTCCTATATGTATATTTACTATAAAAGAAATGCTTTTCAGTAGGACCTTACAAAGACAGACTCCTGAAATATTGTCTGCCTTAGTTGCTGTAGTATAGTCTTGGCATGGCTACCCCTGTCATTATTCATTAGATATAGCACTAGATTACATAATCCTGAATGAATATATTTTTCCCTAAATATGACTTCAACTGTAACACCTAACAGTTTCGCCATTTATTTTTCACCATAGGAATGCAAGGGACTTTTCCATTTTCAAAGCTGTATGAAGATTGACTCACTACACCATTTGTGTGTGACAGCTGCTTCTCAGAGGAGTTTACATGAAAATTTCACCACTAAGTTTAGCCCATGATTCATGTTTTGTGGAAACCCAGTCATCGACTAAGAATCTTAAATGATACTTCAGCTTCACTCAGCTAAAACTTTCTGGGTATGGGTTAAGTTCAGTTGCATTTGTGATGGCATCTTGGAATATGAAGTGCAGCTAAATATCACAGAATCACAGACAGAATCATAGAATGTCAGAGATTGGAAGGTACTTCAAATGATCATCTGGTCTAACCACCCTGACAGAGCAGGATCACCTAGAGTAGATCGCAGAGAAACGCATCCAGGCAAGATTTGAATGTCTCCACAACATCTCTGGGCAGCCTGTGCCAGTGCTCTGTCACCCTCACAGGGAAAAAGTTTTTTCTAATGTTTTTATGGAACCTCCTGTGTTCCAGTTTACATCCGTTGCCCCTTGTCCTGTCATTGGACATGCTGAAAAGAGCCTGGCTCTGTCCTCCTGACATTCCCCCTTGATGTATTGATAAACGTTTATGAGGTCACCCCTCAGCCTCCTCTTCTCCAAGCTAAAGAGACCCAGCTCCTTCAGCCTTTCCTCATAAGGGAGATGTTCCACTCCCTTCATCATCTTTGTGGCTCTGCGTTGGACTCTCTCAAGCAGTTCCCTGTCTCTCTTGAGCTGAGGGGCCCAGAACTGGACACAGTATTCCAGATGTGGCCTCACCAGGGCAGAGTAGAGGGGCAGGAGGACCTTTCTCGACCTACTAGCTACTCCCCTTCTAATACACCCCAGGATGCCATTGGCCTTCTTGGCCACGAGGGCACATTGCTGGCTCATGGTCATCCTGCTATCCACTAGCACCCTCAGGTCCCTTTCTCCTATGCTGCTGTCCAACAGGTCGGTCCCCAACCTACAGTGGTACTTGGGGTTGTTCTTTCCAGATGCAAGACTCTACATTTGCCCTTTTTATATTTCCTAAAATTTCTCTCTGCCCAACTCTCCAGCCTGTCAATGTTAGGTAATACAAAAAACCACTACATTTTGGTTGATTGATTTTTGTTATTTTTTTTTAATATCTGAAGTTTGACTGGTAATATGTTTGAAAAAGAAAATGGAAATTTAAAAAGGCAAAGGCAGAAGCAGAAACCAGGGTCAGCCTGATTTAATTTGTAGCTACCTGAAGAAATAAAGAAGCTATATAGTCCAAAGATGAGGACAATTATTGGTTGCATTTCAGTGAAATTTAGTACTCCAGAGGATACCAAGAAAGAGACTCAGTAACTGACATAAGTGCAAAATCAGTACAGAAAAATCCACAGATATTAGGTAATGACAAAAAATGAAGATGTGTATGAATGAGATTCGCAGAAACCAACACACACAGCCAGGGATCACTTGAGCTCACCAGGAAAAATACTGAAGGAGAACATGTGTATTAACGGCACCTGGAACCTTTATGTCAGAAACTGAGCTGCAGAAAGCTTAGCACTTAAATAATGCTTCAGTTGGGATGTAAAAGTGAGCATAAAGAAATCTAAACTGGACTGTATTCATAAAGCTCATTATAAAAGTGTAACTCAAGACTTCATGACTATGTCTCTGTATTGATAGCATGGGGAATCACACCTGACAGCCACAGATACAGATTATTTAAGATGATGTGTAAGTTAGCGTTTTGGAGCCCATTAACAGTATAATTTAAAAGGAAATTCCCCAGTAGTGTCTACTTACTGCAAATGGGTTTGATATGCAGTAACTCAATTCTTTTTTAGAGAAAAATAAATTAGAAACTGATTGAAGTACACACCAAACACATTGTGAATCCTCATAAAGTTCTGATCCATGTGATGGAGATGTTAGATTCAGGTCACTACATCATACCTCACCTTCCTAAAATCACTGAGACACACTGTAAAATGAAGAAAGATGAATCAGCAATGACTCTTTTGATCTACTAATATAATCCTTGGTTCTGTTGAACTATGTTGCCACAGAAGGATAAAATGAAATCTGTCAGTCTTTGTAGATGGTCTAACTATGTTCTCTAAATCCTTATTTTTTAATCTAATCCATAATGACTAACATTGAAGAGGGTGTTGCTCACATATACTATAAACTGTAGTGATGTCCAGGACATTAGCTAATAAGGTGAGTGGGGAAAAGAGGGAAGATTCTCTTGGTTTGTTCCTACTGAAAAAGAAGAAGAAAGTGCCAGAAACAAACCACCACACAGTCTAAATCCATCTCATTTTTTTCCCTAAATGTCAGGTTTCATTTCTTTGCTCTAAGCATTTCACCCTTGGCTTCATAGGTAAAGAAAGGTTTATGCCTTTTTATAAATTATTTGGTGGATAAAAGGCTTTCCTAATCAAAGGCAGAAATAGTAAGGAATATCTCATTTTCAGATAGCTTCTTATAAAACCTAAAGAAAAAGAATTGCAAGAGAAAGCTACTACCTGGCATGTCATCTATCTGGACTTCTGCAAGGCCTTTGAAACAGTCACCCACAACAACCACCTACCACAGGGTAGTTGTCAAAGGCTCGATGTTCAGATGGAAACAGGTGACAAGTAGTGTCCCTCAGGGATCCATGCTGGGACCAGTGCTGTTTAATATCTTCATCAATGACATGGACAGTGGGATTGAGTGCACCCTTAGCAAGTTTGCAGATCGCACCTGTCGAGGGTTAGGGCTGGGCCGGCCTCTAACGCGGACAGATGCTCTCTAACCCCCTCTTCCCCCCCCTAAATGGGAAGGAAAAGGGAATGAAGCAGAGAGACTTTCCAGTAGAAGAAAAAAAACTACAACAGCTTTAATGAAACAATATTAATAGAAAATAATATTGGAATGATAAAAGTAAAGAACTATATACAACTATAGTTAATAGCCCGATATCAAACCCGACTCCTTCCCCCGATATCAATCACCACTGGTGCTGCAGAGCAGGAGGCACTGGGGAAGCCCCAGGCTAAGGAGCGGTGGCGGGGAGCTAGATACAGGAGCTGGATTTGAGAAGTCAGGATCCGGATCAAAAGCAGGAGGTCAGATGGAGTCCCCCCTGGACACCGGCCATTTCAGAAGAAAGGGCAGAATCTCTCGTGATCACTCAGTTTATACTAAGTATGACGTATATGGGATGGAATACTCTCGTTGGTCACCTGTCCTGTCTATTACCCCGCAGAGGTGCAACGTTTTACTTCCTTGTGACCTCCCTCCTTACTACCTGGCACCCCCAGCGTGGGACACAAGAGCCAGCAGTGGCCTTGGTCACTGTAGGAATAAGTACAAGCAAGAACCTTTCTGCATACGTCCCAGGCAGTAACTGTAAACTTCAGGTGTTATCACTGCTACTAGCACACACTGTCTGCAAAAACATGCTGTTAACTTCAGAAAATATAGCCTTTTAGAAGAGACTAAAACTGAAAAGTAAAAATCACTAAATAAGACTGGGTTTTAGCTCAAACCCAGGACAGCACCAAGCTGAGGGGTGAGGTCAATATACCAGAGGGATGGAATATCCTCCAGAGGGACCTGGACAAGCTGAAGATGTCAGCTTATGTGAACCTCATGAAGTTCGACAAAGCCAAGTGCAAGGTCCTGTACCTGGGTCAGGGCAATCCTTGCTATCAGTACAGGCTGGGGCATGATGTGCTAGAGAACAGCCCTACAGAAAAAGACTTAGGGTACTGATGAACGAAAAGCCGGACATTAGTCAACAATGCATGTTCACAGCCCAGAAGGCCAGTTGCATCCTGGGCTGCACCAAAAGAAGTGCAGCCAGCAGGTCAAGAGAGGTGATTCTTCCCCTCTACTCTGCTTTGGTGAGACCTCACCTGGAGTACTGTGTCCAGCTCTGGAACCTCCAACACAAAAAGGACATGGTCCTGTTGGAGTGTGTCCAGAGCAGGGCCACAAAGGTGGTCAAAGGGCTGGAGCACCTCTGCCATGAGGACAGGCTGAGAGAAGTGGGATTGTTCAGCTTGGAGAAGAGAAGGTTCCAGGGAGATATTATAGCGGCCTTCCAGAACCCGAAGGGAATTACAGGAAAGCTGGGGAGGGTCTGTTTACAAGAGAATGTAGCAACAGATTGAGGGGCAATGGTTTTAAACTAGGGAAGGGTAGATTTAGATTAGATACCAGGAAGAAGTTCTTCACTATGAGAGTGGTGAAACATTGGAACATGTTACCCAGAGAGGTGGTGGAGACCTCATCCCTGAAGGCATTCAAGGTTAGGTTTGATGGGGCTCTGAGTAACCTGATCAGTTAAAAATGTCCCTGCTCACTGCAATGGACCTTTAAAGGTCCATTCCAACTCAATACATTCTATGATTCTACGATTTTGTATGCATCCTTCAGGTTTACCTATGTTAAAGAATGAGTCAAAACTTTAGATGAAATATTTCCAAATGTTATTTGACAGAGGTCAGTTGAATATTATCCACATACAGTGTTGTGTGTGGCCCAAGAGTGACATTACAACTAGCACAGGAAGAGAGCCTGATTTTACCCGATACTCTTGTCTGGCAATTGGAAACACAAATCAGTGATATTTTTTAAACAGTGGATCTTGCAATGTGCACATCTGTTTAACTGGTCTGAACTGACTGTTATGAGTTTGTGGAGATTCTTGAAGCATTCTGTATACTGCAGTAACTTTCAGGTACTACACATCTGGGCTTTCCTCAGACCTACTTCTGTGGTATATTACCAATCACTTCAACTCCTCTTGTTCTTCATTTATGTCAGAAAGATAAGAAGACTCTTTACACTTTTAAAAGCTCTAAAAATGTTTTGAGGTGTTCCCATTTCCCTTTTATCTATTATTTTTATTGTTTGCTGCTTTCACTCTGTCCTCTCACCACTGTACTAGACAGAAGAAAAAAAACACCCTGAAATGATACAATTTGAACAGCTTATACAGAAAATGAGGCAGAGAAATCAGCAGGGATGGTACTACAGGAGAATGAATAGCTACAACTTCTTGTCTGAATTGTTGTGTTAATGCAGAATTTCTCTCCAGGGTTGGATTTGACCCTTTTCATGGTCAGCTTGGCTAAGTTGTTATATATCTACAGTTGTGGTTGGAATCTAAGGTCAGCTGTGGATCTCTGTATAACCTTGCCTAACAAAACTTGGCTAATTCCAATATATTTGTTATACTTTATATATCAATATATCTTATTAGCCACTGGGAGGATCTTTCTGTATGTGCACATTAGCAAGGCATTCTGCATTTTTCCTTTTATTGTTACAGGTGTAGGGAGAGCCATTGCAGCAAATTGTAAGGTAATGCCAGCCTGACACAGTTGTTTTCAGACTATAAATGGATTTTGGCTGTCAGCTCAGGGCCAGATCTCATCTTCTGATGGTATTGAGAGGTGCTATTTCATTTTAACATACCGCCCTGCTGGGTCTTGACATGTTTCCTTCCCGAAGCATATTCAGTCCCCATATCCAGTCTCCATTAACAATCTCCTGTGGAAATACATTTTCCTCCCACTCTTCTTCCCCCCAAAAATGAAGTTTGAGCACAGCCCTGGCTTCGCTTCTTTGCTGTTTGAGCCAGCAGGCAGTTAGTGATTTCTCTCAATGCCTGTTGTAGCCCAGCTGTCTCTTGCCCTTTGGTGTACAAACGCTTTACCTCTCCTCCCCAGAGCTTCCCTAGGCCACCATGCCCTGGGCAGTGCTTCGCTTTCAATTGACCGGACTGCTTGGGGAGTCGTGTCAGAGCTTCAAAAAGCTTCCCACAGCTTTATCATAGCGACGCTACTGCTTGGCTTGGCTTTCTCCAACCGGCTGCTTCACAGCTCCATTTCTGCAGCTGTCCATGCCCTACTGAGGCACAGCTTGCAGCCTTCTTTTCCTCTAGGTCGTCTGCTTTGTGATACTGCTCCCAGCTGTGTTTTTCTTCTTCTGATGGCTGAGGTCACAGGAAAAAGCATTCTTTTTAGATGCGGTTGTATCTATTTAATGCCTCCAACTGAATACACAGTTAACCCGTCTGAAAATACAGTGTGCAAGTTATTGAAATTCTGCTTCCTTCTTTGAAATAATTGTGCAAAAGTTTAGTTACAGTGCAGCTCTTCCGCCGTTGCAGGGAGAAAACACTCTGAACAAAACTGGCATAAGGCATGAAGTCTGACAGACAGTAGTGATCCCAGTATGAAATCTACAGAAAAGGGAGGCTTTCTTCTGCCTTTGCATTAAAGATTTAGGCACTATTTAAACCAGCAGAATTTATGTTAAGATTTTTATTTTCCTTTGTTTCTGTGACATGCTTAAAGGAAGTTCTGCATTCACTTTCAGTTTCACTCATTACCAAATTAAATTTAATAATTTAAATACTGATCAGTAGCAAAGGATTTGTGTATAAAGTCAGCGTATTTGTTTCCAAGTGTTTGACATGGGTGGATGAATGTGGCTTTGTAGTATGGAATTGTAAATTATCTTTGACCTAGTTGGATTATGGCCCAGTTCATTTCGAGTACAGCTAAACTAAACTTTTGATTTATTAAAACAAACAAACACGACCTAGAATAAAATATTTTAGTTATTTCTATTGAGATCTCTTCTTCTCTCTATTATGTGCCACATCACATACCTGCAGTAATATGACAACTTTGTGTACCACAATATGCATTATGGTATGTCCACATAGCAGACATGGAATATTACCTTCAATTTCAAACCAGATATTAGATTTATGTTGTTTCCTGTGTTACTGCTAAACAAAACCACAGCTAAGATGTGCTTTTTAGAAAGACATGATAGTCCTTACTGTTAAATTTTTAACATCTTCCCTGGAGTAGATTTGGCCTCTGCCAACTAGCAAACACTCTTGCAAGAAATGCAAGGCATGATTCAGGGAAGGCAGTCTGGACAGAGGTATCTGTCTACCCTTACACAGATCTCCAGCACCAACAGACTTTGCACCTTCCAACACTTGTGATTGTCCATGTGAAATAACTATAAAAACAGCATCTGAGAGGGTTGTCCACAGCTTTCAAAGCATTTCGGACTCTTTAAAATGAGAAAAAAAAAAAAGCTACAATGAAGCAAAACCAAACCCACAAAGAAAGCGCTTTTCCCTTACCAGTAGAAGTTTACTGTCAGATACCTGTTCACTGTGGATGAGAGTAATATGACACAAAGCTATGAGTGTTGAACAAGGTATTAGAGAGACAGAATATTGCCAAGAAATAAATTTTAAAATAAACAGATACTAATTTTACCTGTATTTTTCCTTTCAAGGGTATTTAAGCACCATCGGTTCCACGTTAAAACTATTGTAATTAATGGAAGACCCTGTAAGAGGGGAGTTTATATACAAGTAGAGTGGAGACTGAAGGATAAAGAACTATTGTGCAGATCACAGTAATCCCTCTTTCCTTGCAACTGGAAACCTGGCCAAAGAAGTAATGAACAAGAAGTTGTTTGTCCTATATGTAAGGTGTACTGTTTTGTTACTTGGTTTTATTTAATTTGGCGACAAACCAGTTCTCTTATAAGAGGAAAAGTTTAGGATTTATGTATTATTATTATTACTTCCCATCTACCTACAATTATTACTATAACAGTCTGAGGACAGCATTTGTCTTATGTCTCCTTGGCAAACCGAGCAACTACAAATCACTTGTATTTTTAAACTCAGAGGCTACATTGGGCATCCTATCTGACTGTATAAAGAAAGATCATGATCTCCATATATTCATAACCCATCACCTTGTACAACCGTTTACATCAGTATAAAGTTGTAGAAAAGTATCAGAGATTCTTCTGTACATTTTTGTGTGGCTGAATCAATGATTTGAGATGGAAGAAAATTGCATTTGCTTCATGGTAAGAAAGCTTGTAGTAGAGTACAATTAGTGTGTTCTATTTTAAGACTCAAAACCAAACAACACTCAAAAGCAAAGAAAACAAAGCTAAATTAAATACCTAGCCAAAACACTGTTATGCTGATTTCAAAGATGGATAATTATAGCAGCAATATATTTAGAAGATTCTTGTTCATATTTTTTTATCATCTGCATATGAAGGCAGACTCATGGTTCTATGTAGTATTTTTTATTATTGTTTTACCAGCTGGGAAATGTCACAGAACGGTGAAAAGGACTTGCTTTTGTTACACTGAGTCATAGCCTCTGAGTTATAGTTGTCAGCTGCCTCTCCCAGATCTACTTCTACAGAACCGCTGCTTGCATTACTATTCCCTGTCTTACTTGTGCAGTTATTCTAGCAGAAGTACAAGGGTTTCATTTGTCCATGTGAAACTTCATCCTGATTTTGCATCCTTTATACCATATTTCAGGGTAGGTGAAATTCTAACCTGTTAGCCCTTTCCAGTTTGACCTATCATGTTTCATGTAATGTAGTATTTGCAGTCTGTACTCAATCATCTAACAAAAATAATGGATAATACCAGACCTACCTTAGACCCCATTTCACACATCTGTCTGGTTGGAAATGTGGACCACTGACAACTATTCTCTCAGTATTGTTCTCCCAACACCTGTGCATTCACTTTGTGGTAGATTCTTTTCTAAATCATGTTTTGTCTGTTCTCATGAGTGTATCATCTGAAACAGTCTAAAGCCTGAGTCAGTAACATATGACATCTGCTGTTTCTTTCTGTCCACAAGCCTTGCTATCCTGTCATAAAAGTAAATGGTCTTGTTCTGACATGATATGCTTTTGACAAGACCACACTGGATGCTATTCACCTCCTTGTAGTCTTTCAGTAACTTATGTTTGTTTTTTGTCTCTGATGTAAAGTTCCTGACATTTTTCAGGAGCTGAACTAAGGATAACTGGTCTACGATTTCCTGACCTACCAATCTTCAGAATTTCTTCTGCCTTCCACAATTTCTCAGAAAAAAAATATTAATGATGGCTCCAAAATTACTTCAGCCAATCCTCTAAGTATATCAGAAATTAATAGCCTCAGGTGACCCCATTATGAAATCATTCAGCTCATTTAGGATTTGAATTTGTTCTTTTCTTATTTTACCCTGAATTGTCACCCTACTTTAGCTTCATATAATGCATTAGAGGCACAGCATGGGTGAGAGTGAAAGTACAGATTTATGAAGGCTAGATGCTGCCAATTTTAAATACGCTTAGTTTTTTCATCTATGGAACATTGTTCCTTAATTCAGTGCAACTTCTTTCAGAGTAAGGGAAACACTCTTGAAAGATATGGAGGGACGAAGAACAAATGGCACACACAGAGGTGTAGCAACCCAAACATACAGATACATTTGTACATGTGAAGATATACACATCTGAAAGTGAGGGACAAAAAGTGATCACATGCACAAGAGCATAAAAAACCCCCAGGCAGAAGGACAGAATAGCTTGTGCAAATCTACAAAATTATAATTTATTTTTGTGTTGTCTGGCTAGTTTGTACTGATGAATATTTGCAGAATTAACAATAATGACACAATGTCTTTGACTCTGACCCTCAGAGAGATAGGATCTTAGTCATACATGAATTTAGGCATTTTTTGATGCAAACCTTTTGATGCATAGTCCTCTTAATTTTCCTTTTAATTAGTAGGAGGAAATACTTATGGTGCTGGTGATGTACTTCTGCTTTAGCTGTCTATGTTAGGGCGAGATGAATTATGTTCTAAAGCTGTTCTCTCCATTGTCTATAAAAGGAGTATGGACAAATGGCTTGGATGAGGATATCTATAGTCCATACAATTAATCCCAGTCATTGCTAAAGTTCCTTTATTGCTAATAGTTCCACATTCCTCTTGCAGATGTGCAAGTGCCCATCTAAACATGTTGTATTTTTGGTGCTAGCTTTAAGGAAGAGGATGCTGAGGCCTCCTATCCTGAGAAACTGCTTGGCCAGATAGAGAACAAATCTGCTTCTCCTGTAGGAAATTATTAAAGTCCTGTACTCCCTGTTCACTCCAAATACACATAGGCACATCTCTGTGTATATGTATATTCATACTCTTAATTGTGTTTCAAGAATTACTTTTTTCACATATGCATACATATACACTGCTCTAAGCAATGAAGAAGTCCTCTTTTTCCCTTTATATCTGTGTAAGAGATTCTGCTTCCATCAACCTTCCTGTCAGCAAAATTAAACAGAGTATATGTAAACTTCAGCTTCAGAAATCAGAAATATTTTGTCCTGCCTTGACTTTTTCCACACTGTCAGGTGTTCCTCACTCCATTTTACATGAATTCAACATCCTTGAAGTTTTACTTGGAATTTCCAGTATTAAACATATTTTCAGGCTTAGTCAAATCCCTTCCAAAACAAACATGATAAATAACCACATTAATTTGGGGGCAATTTCTATCATTACCTACTCTCCTCAATTTCATCAAATTCAACCAAAATTTGACCCAGCTTAATTTTATCGTATCATAGCTTTTGATTAAATTTTCTACTGGTACAAGACATGAAGTCTAACAAAATATTCCTAGTGTCTTTTCTGTTACAAATCTTTCATATAGCTCTAGTAACATTGTATGACTTTGAAACAGATGAAATTTGTCTCTTGCTTCAAACAAGCTTAAAAATATTAAGCAATGTATTTTTTTTCTTACACCATTAGACACACTTTCTAAGTCCTATTAATTCAATCAGGGAAGATATCTCTAAATCAAATAGTACTTGCTCTTCAAATTCACTAACTAGGAATAGAATTGCAGAGTTTCCATTACTTCAGTTTTAAAGTCTAACATGAAACACTTCCTTAAAAAAAGTATTCCTGACACCAAGAAAATCTACTTCATATCAACATGTTTTTAATAACATTATGTGAAACCTTCTCCATGTTCAACTTCTATGCATTAGAATCAAAAATAATGCCACTTTTAATTAAAGTAGGTATTGCAAAGGATCTGTGTTCTCTTACATTTATCTTTATAATCTTATTTCATATTTTACTCACTGAAGTATGTTTATTAATAGTACTACAAAGATTTTTGCAGCAGGGTTTCTTGAATCTTCTAATAACCTTTTGAGCCTAAGATTGCTTCCTTTCATACCCAACCAAATCCTCTACCTTTAAGGAATGTTTCACTTTATTCAAAGCTTTTCTTTTTTTTTTTTTTTTGACTATCCTTTAATAATTCTTCTGCTAAAAAGTACTTATGAATTGCATTGCTCCACACACAATCTAGAAATAGCCAAAATGGGCCACAGACACACCTAGAGAAAAAGCTTCTTTGTATTGTCAGTGACAGTTTCCATAAATTCTGTAAAATAGAGGAAATAAAAAGAGATCCAGACAACTTTTTGAACGCTATCCTTTCTCTACCACTGTATCAATGTAGAAGGCAGCTGTAGATGAATAAACATTGGAAAATGGTTGGTCCAGCTCTAGTAACATTGATTTTATACTGTAAAGCCAACCTGTAATATTACTCCCAACTTTCTGCAGGTTTATGTCTTGTTGATGCTTGAGCATTTAGCAGTAAATTTGTTAAAACTATGGCCTAACCACTATTTCAAGTGGATCATATTATAACCATTCATTATTTTTTCTCCTCAAACCCTTTTATTTGGTTTTACTCAGGGCCAAGCATTTGTGTATTAACATCTTATCATAGCTAGAAGTTATGAAATATTTGTATGTGTTTAGAGCTAAGTTTATCCTGTGTGTAAATGACATTTTGGTTGGTAAGGATTTGCTTTCTTAATAGACAGCTTCTCATTTTAAGTATATTTCAATGTAATTGTACTATAATCTCAATAATTTTTAAACTTACGTAAAGAACGTAAACAATGGATATATGTCTGTAATAATTATAGAAAGTATTGACTTATCTGTTTCAATTTATTTATAGAAATACATCTATTAAAAATATTAAAGTACTGTTGAAATCCCACTTATTTCCCACCATAAAAGTTCCCACTCTCCATTCCCATTTTCATTGCCCAAATCAGTCAGGATCAGTTGTAATACCCTTCTTCACTCCCCCACACTTTTGATGAATATTGGCCAGGTTCTCCCTCAGCACTTCTCTAGACCATGTAAATCCTGTCCCTCCCTGTCCCCAGGAAGAAATAATGACAACGGCAATAGTCCAGTATGGCTGCTACCTTCCAGAGGTGTGCTCTGTCCCACCTCTGGGCAATTCATGTCAGGAGGAAAAGTTTTCTTGCTTTTTGTACCTATTAGTCTTCACGCATGAAAATAGGGACTGAAGATAAAACTAATCACTTCTGTGCTTCTGAAAGTCCATGATGCTACTATTACAGGGAAGGGAAGAAAGGAAAGGAAGAGAGAGAAGGAAGGGAGGGAAGGAAGCCAAAAAACTAAATGACTGTGCTCTGATTCGTAAGTAATAATAAATTTTCAAATGAGTTGAAGATTTCTTCCTTTTTCCTTTACAAGAGCGAATCAGGTGGAAGAGAGACAGCATAACTGTGTTTCACAACCCTGTAGGAAGGAAAGAAGCTCCTGAGATGTATTTTCTGGGCAAGCAGAAGGACCCATTGGTGTCTTAGAGTGCCAAGATAAAAAAATGTTGTGGACCACAAAAGACACTATCATAAGGTTTGCTTAAGAACATTTGTTTTCCTCTATGACCCTGTTATAGACCACAATGACTACAGCATTCAAATTTCAAAAGTTTTAAGACAACCACCCTCAGAATATGTTAAGGGAGTAAATGTGGTTCTCTGTAGTCTTGAAAGCAGTACAGAGAAGGAATGTTTTCTAAAAAGTGCCCATTTAAAATCTGTTTAGGATTATAATCTCAAACAATTAAAAGAAGAACTCGGATGAACAAAGCCATGAGCAACCTGGTCTGATTTCAAAGCCGGCATTTGACAGACTCAAAGACATTCAAAGGTACCTTTTAATATAAATTGTTCTATGATCTCATGATTCTGTAAAATATATATTTATATACTAGCATATAGAAATGTCTTACACTGACCATAGCTTAGCATCATCATCTCTGGATTTTATATCCTCAAATCTCTGTTAAGAAATGGTTCATACAGCTACTCTCTCTTTTACAGTGACATCATAAATCACCTTTCTTCTTCTTTCAAAACCAGCCATGCACTGACTCCTGGGAGGACAAGAAAATGAAATGAAATATATTTCAAAAAATAGTAAAGCACGACAGTATTTCATGAAGTGAGAATCTCTATATTCTATCTTTTTGGCATTTAGAAATACCAGTCTGCTGCTCCTAGTCAGACAAACTGAGGAAATTTTCCATTCTTTCAAAATTTTTTTCTGGGCTGATGTGGCATATCATTCTCCTGTGTATCCTAATGACTTTTCTCACGAGACATAACATTGCGGTCCTGGGTTTAGCTAAAGTGGAAGAGACACTTACTCAGCTTCCAAACAACTGAGTAATGACTCCCTGAAGGAATCGTTCACGGATAATTTCAGCATGAAACCACCTGTTGGTCGTGTTGAATATGTTTCTGATCTCACCAGACATGAAGATCTCTGTTTCTGTAGTTCATAACTCCTTAAGTAAACACAGATAGTTTTGTGGTGTGGGGTTTTTTAAGTTTTGCATCAAGATATGTTAAATAAACAGGATCTCAGAATATAGCTAATTTTAGGCCATTAAAAAGTGCGTTTGTTTTTATGCCAGGAAAACAGTTGTATCTTTTACAGGAAATTGGATTCTTGTTCCCTTGAACTTTCTTTACTACTTACTATTTGAAATCCTCGTTCTCAGATGAGCTGTGTTACAGCAGAGTCTAGAAAGGTACTGATACACATATTAGCTGTAGCTTCTGGGCAGTAAACCAGGGAATGGAAAAACATCCGGAAGTATGTTTTAAATAAAAAAACATTTTCAAAGATAAGAAGGGAGAGTGCAAAAGTCACAAAAATATTATGTCTGCCTCCAGCTGCTCAAATGTCTTAAAAATCTCTGGAGTCCTTAGCTTCAGGACTTGGAAGAGCAAGTCCTGGCTCAAGTTATTGCTGCTAAATAAAGAAAGGCAATATTACCTAGCTTCAGGACTCAGTCAAGGATCACCTCCTGTCTACAGGACTGATCTGTTGTGTCACTTTCCAGCTTTTTCTGTTTCTACAAACCTTGCAACTCTTAGTCCTTTTTTTCTGTAATCTTGTCAAGTGTCAAGATGGCAACCTGCTGTCATTCTTCCCAGTGCCTGGCATAGTGGGGTACTGATTTCAGGTGGGATTTCTAGGCACCACTGTAATACAAATGATATTTACTTCTTTGTGAATATGTTCCACATGTGTGAAGATGTTCCTCTCCATCTTTTTTTATGCTACTGCTCCAGTGTAAATTGAGCAAAGTCTAGGCATAGAGGATAATAAGAGGTAATAAGAGGTAAAAAGCAACTTAGGAAAACAAGCAGTATACATACAATATGCCGTAACTGTCATGTTACGCTGGCTTAGGAAGAGAGAATGAAGAGCTTGAATTCAGTTCAGGAAATGATAGAGGAACCAGTATAGGCAGCGCAAGAGTGAATGGATGTGAAAATAAAATAATAAGAGAAGAGATTTTTTGCAGCAAAATAAGATGATAACTTTCAACGTATATACCACTGACAAATGCCAAGGTCTTTTGATATGACATGTAGAATTAACTGTGTAAATAAATTTTGTTTGGCCTTAATATTTGTAGTGTGTAAATAAGAATGTTTGACAAGCTTCTGATGGTGGGAGATGTCTCCAGGAAAGCAAAAAAACCTGGCTGTGTATCTGGATTCCTCCCCTTCTTATGTGAAACAATGAACATGCAAATTTCACTATTGGACAGTCAAGTGGATTTAACAGTAACATGACACCAACATTACAGTCTTAAAACCTTTAATGAGTGACTTCACAGTATAATAAGCTTGTGAATTAATGAGTCATTCTTCCTTTTAATTTCTGCAGTGAGGGTAGTTGAGAACAACTTCTACCAATTACCGATATCTTGTCAGCCTGTCAGGACTTGTCTACACGGGAAATTAGTTCTCAGGAAATCCAGGTGATAATTTACTGGAAACTAGCTACACTGAGCCAGTCCCTGTGCCTGGGTACTTGTGCAGTGTAAGGTATCTCTGCTTCAAGGAAGGATAAGAAAATTCACAGAAAAATCCATCATATTATTCTAGTTTAGAAGATGAGAATGAAAAGATAAACAGAACTAACCAGGAGTGAGATACAATCTGGAAACCATGCAATTGTTTTACAAATAAAGTGTATCCATTTACTAGGAAATCTTTTTATTTGGCCATAACCTGCATTAACACCTCCATTTAACATCTGGAATGGAATGAGCTTGTTTGTAGCCAGTTCAGATTATGAACAAAAGAATATATCTTCATCTGCATCAGTCTTTGCAGATGTACCCTCAAAGTTCAGTCACAGGAGACAGAGAAAAGGGAAGGTAACAAGACAATGCCTGAACTACTGTAAGTTCCTGCATAGTTGTATAAACAACTTACTATTGCAGCCATTGTTTGTTATAGTAGTTGAAGAATTAAATGCCACTTGATCAATGTTACATGAGATGAATTCATGAACTGTTTAACCACAGACATCTGTGAACTGAGAAGTCTAGTAATATTAAATCATCGTATCACCTTTTGATAAATTAGAGAAAAAAATATAAAGTAAATATTCTTTCTTTTTGTTTCAACTATGAGGGAACCAGTGAAGACATCCATGGACTAAAATTCATGTATAATTTCATAACTCTGGGAGCACCCTTCCTATGAAGAGAGACGGGGTTGTTCAGCCTAGAGAAGACAAGCCCCTAGAGAGACTTCATAATGAACTTTCAGTACTTAAAGGGAACTTAAAAGAAAGATGGAAGAAATCATTTTTGCAATGACTGTTGCAACAGAACAAGGGGCAATGGTTTTAAAGTAAAAGAGAGGAGATTTCAATTGATATAAGGAAGAAATTTTCTACAATGAGGTTTGTGAAACACTGGCACAGGTTGCCCAGAGAGGTGGTGGAGGCCCCATCCCTGGAGACATTGATGGGGCTTTGAGTGACCTGATCTAGTTAAAGATGTCCCTGCTCATTGCAGGGGGGTTGGATTAGATGACCTTTAAATGTAGCTTCCCACACAATGCATCCTATTATTCTATGATTCTATGATTCTACGATTCTATGATTCTATGATCCTATGATTCTATGATTCTATGATTCTATGATTCTACGATTCTATGATTTAGGATCAAACTCATTATTTAAGTCAGTATAAACACTGCTGGTTTTCTCTTATACTTGGGAAATGAGATTCAGATGACAAGGGATGGAGATATTTGCACTGACCGAAAAAAAGAAAGAAACCACAGAACAGGAATAAAATACAGGCAATTGAAAGAATCTAAATGACAAATATAAAAGATGAAAATGCAAATAGGAGAGCTCATCTCTTTTATAAAGTCCTCTGTAGAAGGAATCTATTTAAATAGCATGTTTTTACATGCAAAGAAGTTGTATATTTGTTAATAGAAAATTACTTTATTTAGTCCAAAGTCTATCAGCATTTCTGTCACATAAAAAATAGATCACTGCAAATATATATATGAACCTTCATAAACTGTATTTCAAATGTACATTCACTCCTCTAAGCAGATACTAATATTGTGTACTTGGTTGAATATCATACCTAGGTACACACAGAAATGGAGTTGTAATTAAGAGACATGTGGCTACATCAGACAGAAACAGAGAGTAATTTTTGTTCTATAAAGAAATCTAAAATATTGTTTTACTAAATTTTATTTTAAATATTGAGGAAGGAGAGAAATTGAAATTTTTATTTACAGCATCTTTGAAAATAGTATTTCAAGTTGTAAGTGGAGACTTTTGTTCTAAAAAGCTGAAATAGAAATTGTTGATATTTAACAAAATTAAAAAAGAAATTATTTTTAAGTTCTTTTTCCAGCAAACGTTTACATAGCACTTTCACACTAAAAATTATTTTGATTAACAAATTGTACTTTAGTACACTGAAGTGAGATAATATTGCTGAAGATGAGGCTTTAAAAAGCAGCAAATTTTAACTAGGTTAAACCCAAGAATCTTGTGTACACTTTCAAGGCCCATCGTGTTTTTTCTTTGTAATGCTTGTTATCCTATGTCTAGTATGAAGAATTTAATTCACAAGCAACTAAATTTGATGCAAGATGGAATTTCAAACTTCTTCATAGCTTTCCTTGTACTTCAGAAAATACTCTGTAAATATCTTAAAAGGTATCTCATTTTCCTCTTATTTAACTTTTACAGGTTACTATAAACTTTTTGATAACCGCCAGTGTGACAGTTGTGTCGTATGTTAATGTTCCCTATTTGTGCATGTGTTGAATTTCTGACATTATGATCACTGTAATTAAAAATAGTTAATTTTAACAATTGTAATAAATACTAATATAAAATAAATTAAAATAAGAATAAAACTAGTGGATAAATGTAATTTTGTACAACGTTTTTTCTGTAATCTTATAAATGGATAAGAACCAGAAAAAAACAGATATTCTACTAATTCAGGATCTTTCGGGTTCATATCTACAAAAAGAACTCCCAAAATTAAAATCGCATGCAATACCATAAACATTAATCTCTTGAGTCAAAAACTGGCAGAAAGGAAAGAGGTAAAGCTTGTTATAAATATGTAAGCAAGAGCCTTTCTGCATCCAACCCCTGGCAGTAACTATAAACATCAGGCATTATCACTTCTAGTAGCAAACACTGTCTGCAAAACTGTGCTGCTAACTTCAGAAAGTGCAGTCTCTTAGAAGAGACTGTGTTGAGCAGAATTGATTCTGTTTAACTCAGACCATAGAATCACAGAACTGTTTCAGTTGAAGGGCTCCAAGATCATCAAGTCCAACCTTTTCCTAGCCCTATCAACACCACTAAACCATGTCAGTTCCAATGCCTGACTACCCTATCAGGAAAGAAATTCTTCCTAATATCCAACCTGAACCTCCCCTGGTGCAACTTCAGGCCATTTTCCCTTGTCCTATCACCCACCAGTAGGAAGAAAAGACCAACCCTCACCTCGCTATAACCTCCTTTCAGGTAATTGTGATAAGAGTGATAAGGTCTCCCCTCAGTCTCCATTTCTCTAGGCTTCTTCAAATATTTTGCCAAGAAACCTAACACTAGAGGCAATGTATGTCCTCTTGTGAATGAGGTGGGTGCCCTGGAGACAGATGACAGAAAGAAGGCAGAGTTACTGAATGCCTTCTTTGCCTCTGTCTACACTGTTTGAAGACTATCCTCAGGAGCCTCAGTCCTCTGAGGCCCCAGAGGAAGTCAGGATAAAGGAGGAGTTTGCCCTGGTTGAAGAAGACTGGGTTAGGGATCAGTTGGAACACTCGAACATCCGTAAATCCATGGGCGCTGATAGGATGCACCCGCAGGTGCTGAGGGAACTGCTAGACGTCATTGCTGGGCCACTCTCCCTCATCTTGGGTAAGTCGTGGGGAACAGGTGAGGTGCCTGAAGACTGGAGGAAAGAGAATGTCACTCCAGTCTATAAGAAGGGCAGGAAGGATGACCCGGGTAACTACAGACCGGTCAGCCTCACCTCCATCCCTGGAAAGGTGATGAAACATCTTATCCTTGGCACTGTCTCTAGGCATATCAAGGATAAGAAGATTATTAGGAGCAGTCAGCATGGCTTTGCCAAGGGAAGTCATGTTTGACCAACCTGATAGCCTTTTATGAGGACATAACCAGGTGGATGGATGGTGGCCATGCAGTGGATGTTGTCTATGTGGAGATCAGCAAGGCATTTGACACTGTCTCCCACAGCATCCTCACAGCTAAACTGAGGAAGTGTGGTCTGCATGACCAAGTAGTGAGATGAGTTGCTAACTGGTTGAAGGGAAGAAGTCAG
>NW_009735636.1:36968-43401 GCF_000703405.1 Apaloderma vittatum | reverse complement strand
CTCTAGGGAAGCATGAGTAATACCTAAGTTGGGAAGCACTTTCATTTTGATAAATATTACGTCATGTCTTAGATGTTTTTTCTCTAGGGAAGCATGAGTAATACCTAAGTTGAGAAGCACTTTCATTTTGATAAATATTACCTCATGTCTTAGATGTTTTCAGATAAAAGAAATAACAGTTTGACATCTAGTTGTTGCTATATTAACTTTACATATCCAGCCCTATTCTAGTATTATGTAAGTGTCAACATTGTACTAAAGCAAAATCATGTAACAAAACTGGAAAACCACCTCAGGCTGTGCATATTATCAAAATATATATACATACATAAAAAATGAAATATCTAACATAAATACACATAAATATGCATATATTACCTAGAATCAAAGAACAAACCATATATCTAAAACACATGTTTTAGGAAAAGAATGAACAGCAACTTTAGCAGAAATGGTCAGACATGCAATCATCTTTAGTTTAAACTCCTTGTATTAAAAACACTTTTCCCTGCTCAGCTATTGGTTTATTATTCTTATCGCAAGCCTCTCTTCTGTGATGTACTCTTGAAATCTCACTCTTTCTGAGTATGCACATTCCCCATACATGAATCATCTCACATCAGGACAAATCTAATCCTTATTCTTCTGCATGAAAGGGCAGTGCCAAGCCAGTACATTCAGAGGACACAACGGAAGAGAAGTTGCCACCAATATCAGCATACAATATATCGTTTATCTTCTTCCATACATTTGCTTGCTTCAGGCAACTCACTGACATGCCAAAATACGGCTTTTTAGTGTAATATAATCGGACAATGACTTACTCGTGTACAATGAATTTTTTGAATAGTAATAGCATTACTTTAGGTCAAATAACAGTTGGGCTTACTCTCCCACTAAAGGGATCAGTGGAGTCAGGAAAAGCAGCTCTGCAAGCCCACACCTTGCTCTCAGTCCCCTGGAGCTCCATGCCATGTGAGCCACTGTCCTGCTACTCAAAGAAAAAAGCAAAACATGGCTTTTCCTTCCATCACAGCAGAGCCTGGGCAAGGTAAATAAGAACACTTCTCCAGGAGACTCTGCCACCAGAGGGCATGCAAAACGCTCTGGGCCATGCCATCCGGATCGCTCCTGGCCCATGCCACCGCTGTCCCCTCTGGCCCATGCACTTGGGTGGCAGAGGAGCCCAGCACACCCACTTGATGCCTTCTGCTGCCCCTGGCAACTCCAAAAGTCTCATGATCAACAAGCCAGAAGGAAGATGCGATTGCCAGGTCCCAAGCCTATGTGCGTACTGCTGAGAAAGACAGGCCAAAGGTCCACACCCTGGACTACAGATTGTCCACCTTGAATCCTTTTTATACCAGAGTGGTCTTGGAGACATCAGCTGGAGCATCCAAAATAGCACACGGGAGCGAGATTCCTCCCCACTCCAGGCAATTGGAAATCCAGTACTCAAGCTCATTTTTCTTTTGCTTAGAAGTATACATGTACTCCAGGATGCATGGGGGAAGCCATAGTCCTCCCTTCCAGTCCCACATGGATTCCTTGTGGATGACCACTTTGCTTCTTTCCACAAATAACAATAATGTGCTACAGAAGACAAGAAGGCCGCTTCGGTCAGCTAGCGCTCTCACTAGCGTGGATTTAAGAGTACGTGCAGCCAGGGACTTAAACTGTTTATATGGAGCCACAGTGCTTCATATACAGAGGGTGTTTTCTGCATCCATGCTCCCTTAGTCCCCTGTGTGCAGTAAGTACGACTGCTGCATTCTCAAACAAGGTGCTCAGCTGACCACTGAGTCCCTGAGCCCCAAGAGTCCACTGTGACAGACCACAGAGCATCTTAAGTACCTGCCAGGGGTACGATCAAGCCACTCGGTTGTTATCGAGCCCAGGACTCTAAAAGCTGCTTGGGACACAAAAGTCAATGGGATTCAGAACTCAGGGGGCTGCCGCTGCAAGTTTGCATTAAAAAAAATAATGTTTGACATCAAATAAACTGATAAAACCTTACTGAAAGAATGAAGAAGTTTCTTTCTTACATGTCTCAAAATTTTAATAAGTAAACAACAAACCAGCACATTTTTCTGATTAGCTGTGTAGGAAAATGTGTGCATTTGTACTGTAAATATGGAGTTTTGTATGTTAACATTTCCATTGCTTACTACAATACAAAGGAAGCCAATGGTGGCTCTGCAGAGATTCTGCACAAGTCATTAGAATTTGCATCGTGACATCAAGTCAGACCTGCTGCTTACCACACCTTTGCTCTGCACAAGTGCTTCCCAAAAGCATCTCCTCTTCTGTATCTAGATGGAACAGCTGAAAATATTACTTACCTACCAGCTCCCTTTTGCTACCAGATAGTTCTGCTGGCATAGCAGAAATTGTACACACACACACACACACACACCAAATCTACCCTAGCAAAAGCCTACCCAAGCTAGCTTAATCCATCCTCATTAGCTTATTGCACTGAAGCCCAAAGTCCTAGAATGAAAAACAGCCATAGGATGGTCAAACAGCGGTCACTGAAATACAACATTGAGAGATTACAAAAGACTCCTCTTGCTTTAAGAAAACAAGAAACAATCCAAGGAAGAAAAAAATCTTGAGCAAAATGTAAGGCACCTGCTACATCCTAGGAAAGTAACCGCCCCACCTCCCCAGCTTTCTGCAGCACGTATTTCAGCATGAGAGACCAAGGATTAGGAAGTGCCTTGAAAACTCACTTACAAAAGGATGAGATTTTGATTTGAGGGAGATGCAGAAGGGCAGAGAAAAGATGTCCCCCACTGCAGCTCCAGTTTCCCCACCCAAGAGCTCTGAAGCTGCTGCACCCTCACCTCTGGGACTAAAACCACAGGGGATGGCAGTCACCTGTCCGCGTCTGTGGTTTGGGATTGCGTGCTCACAGCTCATCCAGGATACAGCTGCTCAGGACCAATGCGTTCCACACACAGTGATGATGGCTGGCAATGCTTATTGTTAAAGACAGTCTAGTAAAATTTTGCTCTAACGTTTGAAACTTGCCTAACTTCTCCTAAGCACTCCCATCATGGAAATGCCTAGTTCCCAATTTAAATTATAAAAATAATCTATCAACGTTTGGATTTGAAAGCATGAAATATTTCTGTCTGTCATAGGACAGTGTCCTGGTTTTACTGGGATGGAATCACAGATTCAATTTTCTACTCAGATAAGCTGCATTTTTGAGAAGACTGCAGCACCTGATTTGGTGAGAATAAAGTTGATAAGACGCTTTGTTTTCATTTGTGGCCAGCCATGGTATGTGGGTCTCCATAGTGATCAAGGTCTTTAGCAGTTTTGAGTTAGCCACGTGCTAAAGCCAGGAGGGGTGAAAGCCAGGGCAGCTGAACCGAGCTGCCCAACAGAAGTATCCCATACCATAAACGTCATGCTCCCTACAAACTGGAAAGTTTACTGCACAGTCTATTCTCCTGATGGTCAATATCCCTGGAAGGTCTTGCCCGTCATCCTGCTCCCAATGTCCCTTCCCCTGTCTGCTGTGGCCATTGCGTTTTTTCTGGAGCTGTGGTGTTCACAGCACTGGACGTCCAGTATCCACTGCTGAGTGTCCGCAACGCCCGACCACTACATAGGCTGAGTGTAGCTTTGTGCACTTTGTATTAGTATCAATATTAGAGGGTTTATTATTTTACCAAATCCGTTTCCATTTCAACCCATGGGTCGCCTTTCCTTTGATGGAGGTATCACTGGGTGATAGAACAACTGACAAAACAGGGACAGATGGGCTTTGGTGTGTTAATACTCTAGTTCCATTTCAGGAACTCACATCGAGTTTCCTTTGAGGAGTCCCACAAGGCTTGCATGCGCTTTGTTTCCATTTTAGTGCAGGATGCTGGGGAAGCATCTAGAGCACAAGTCCTGGGCTGAGTGGCTGAGGGAACTGGGGTTGTTTAGCCTGGAGAAAAGGAGGCTGAGGGGAGGCCTTCTTGCTCTCTACAACTACTTGGAAGGAGGTTGTAGCAAGGTGAGGGTCAGTCTCTTCCTCCATGTAAACAAGCAACAGGACAAGAGGAAACAGCCTCAAGCTGTGGCAGGGGAGGCTTAGATTGATCATTAAGAAAAAATTCTCCACTGAAAGAGTGGTGAAGCATTGGAATACGCAGCGCAGAGGGTTGAGTCACCATCTCTGGAAGTATTTTAAAAAAAAGGTATATGTGGTGCTTATGGACATGGTTTAGTGCTGGATCTGGTATTGCTAGGTTAAAGATTAGACTACGATCTTAAAGGTCTCTTCCATACTAAACAATTTTATGATTCTATGATTTATAAGAATTACCACCATGTCTTCTGTTAACCTCAGAAGTAGGACTATTAGAGCTTTGGAAGCGTATTTTCTGGTAAGAGGACTTCATAGATAAATGTTCAAAGCTGAGAAAAACATAGAATCATAGAATGGCCTAGGCTGGAAGGGACCTTAGAGATCATCTAATCCAACCTCCCTGTCATGGGCAGGGACACCTCTCAACTAGATCAGGCTACTCAAGGCTCCATCCAACTTGGCCTTGAACACCTCCAGGGAGGGGGCAGCCACAACATCTCTGGGCAATTTATTCCAAAGTCTTGCTGCCCTCATACTGAAGAATTTCTTCCTAAGATCCAGTCTAAATCTATTCTCCTTCAACTTAATCCAATTTCCCCTTGTCCTATAAGTGGACACTCTTGTAAAAAGTCCCTCCTCAGCCTTCCTGTAGGTTCCCTTCAGGTATTGGAAGGCAGCTATTAGGTCCCCCCAAAGTCTTCTCTTTTCCAGACTGAACAGTCTCAGCTCCCGCAGCCCGTCCTCATAGCAGAGGTTCTCCAGCCCCTGGATCATCCTTGTGGCCCTCCTCTGAACACACTCCAACAGATATGTGAAGGGAACTTGATTCTTCTAAAGACAGCAAATTTTGTTGTATTAATGATGCCTCAGTCACGAGGACAGAGAGAATAAATACTGGCAAGTTAGATACTCAGAGATGGCAAAAGGCAGCATGACCCAGTGTTAATGCAGAAGACAGTAATTCTATTATTTTTTTTTGTCAGACAAAACTTTCATGTCTTGTGATAATTGGAATTAATAAAATTTACTTTGTACCTGTGGAATTACTTACAAAGAAGGAGTACATACAGTGCAGTAAACATTTTTGCATATCTGGTACAAGCTCAGGCTTCTGCTCATGTGCAGCTGCTTCCTAAATGTTAAGACAGCCTGCATTGTATTAGGTAAACAAGCAATTCAAAATTAGTTACCTGAGATTCTTAACATACCACATTTTTCTATAAACACTGAAAGTCGTATTAAGAATATAAATGAATTGTAATGAACCACACTAAATTCATAGCTATGTCATGTTAACAGTCATGTAAAAATCCAGTGAGCTGGGCCTCAGGAATGTAGATTTCACAGAATCATAGAACAGTTTGGGTTGGAAGAGACCTTAAAGATCCCCTAGTTCCAACTCCCCTGACACAGACAGAGACACATTTCAGCAAGCAATCTTTGAACAAGGGATCAAACTGTAGTGAAGAATGATGGCTTTCCCTTTTAAGTAGTGGTTTCCCTCTTTACTTTCCACATGTTACTGGAGTTGAGATTGAAGTGAGCTATTCCTCTTCATTTACATTTGATCCATCTATATTTTGTAACACAGCAGACGTAGAGCCTGCTAAGAGAATTGCAGTGCCAGTGACCCACCTGCACGGCCACTGTAGCCAAATATGATGTGCCCACATGAACATTTTACAAGATGCATTAGAGAGAGACTTGGAATTACTTTATGTAAAATAACTGCATCGGTTTTTGCAAGTTCGTAGTTAAAGAGAACATCAGCATTATTGACTACCATCTCCTGCAAGTATTAAAAGAAATGTGGCAACTGGTGCCAGTCTGCTTTGTCTCGACACTGACTGGAGCAGGATACCCTGGGAACATGCTCTGGATGCCTACGGACACTTGTGAAGGTCCCTACGTGTGGTAACCAACGGGATGCAGATGCAACGTGACATGAGCTGTGAATCCCATTCAGATGAAAGTGCTGCTGAGCAGGATCGGAGGCTAGAGGTGCCTGGAAACACTGGTATTGAAAGCTGAGGTGGCTGTAGCCTTCCAGCACCTTCAACTTCACAGGACAGCTGAGCATCACCATTTTTCGGATGCAGAAAGAATTTGGGTATGTGTATCTTTCCCGCAGGATCACAGAGAGCTGAAGTCGGAAAGCACCTCAGGAATTTTCCTGGTCCAAGTCCCTGCTGAGAGGACACTTGAGTGCCTTGAGTCCTTTCAGCACTGCTGCTGAAAGCAGGTGTCTGCCTTTTTCTTGTACTTTGATCCTTGTTTCCACTTTCATACTGCCTCTTTCCCCTGTTGTCAGCACAAATATTGGTGCAGCTGCCTGCTGAA
>NW_009735636.1:0-36691 GCF_000703405.1 Apaloderma vittatum | reverse complement strand
TAGGCATCATGTACTTTTCTATCATGAGAGAAGGTCATCCTAATTTTAAACTGTATGACATCTTTGACGTGGCTCATGCCAGCTGCACCATTGCTTATGGTGACAAGATAGGTAGCCCAAGGCCAGGAACAAAAAGCCAAGAGACAGGCTGGGCCAATTCTTTCTATAGCATGCTTAACACTCTCATTCAAAACACATATGCTAGAGTCACGGTCTGAGGTTTCTTAATTTTATGCAAATACTTAAAATGATATAAATTCAGGTACAGATACAGTTGTAGGAATGTGAAATTGCCATGCACTCACACAAATTTTCCCATTCCTGAGTGTGCTACAGTTATATTATCTCTAAGGCAAAGCTTGAATCTGAATCAGCCCCTAGACCATAAGAAAGTTCATCTGGTGAACTACCTGGCTCACCCTACACCCCAGAGAGCGTGCAAGGCACCACCAAGGCACTCTAAACCCACATAATCAACCTGGGTAACAGCTTGCAACATTTTCCAAAGCCTACACTTAACCTAAAGGTCTACATGAGTGCAAGGCTTGATAACCAGGAAGATGATGCCAGTGAACCTGAGAATGGATGAACACTCTGCTACTCTTCAGACATCTGTAATTATAATGACTTTTGGAGAAATTAAACTGAATTGGTTTGAACTAAATGGAGTAAAGGATCAGCTTGATCTAACAATACTCATTTGATAGAACAACATATCATGCAGGGATGGCAGGAAAGCTCTGCAAATTAGTTCATCTGTTTTACATCAAGGATGCAGGCTACAGACAACATTTAGGCACTATCTGACTCTTCAGGTCCAAGCTTGGAAAGTCAGGCCTTTATATTTGCATATAAAACACCAGGTGTGGGCAATAGCACAGTTACCAAACACGCATGTGCTTGAACTTTCCTGTGAAAAGCAAGCCCAGTCAAGAAGTCAAGCTATGGGAAATGCACTACTTTTCATTTAAGAGTGTTGGCACAAGAGCCTGGGTGTTTTCCATCCACTGGCTCTGCATGACCATGCATATTAGAAATAAAGGATGAAAAGGTTGAAAAATTCATCTACGACCAAGTAGAAATGCCTCCTGACATCTATAATCAGTCTTAAACACCCACCCGGGTCACGATAATCTACACAGACATGACCTCCAGGCTTCATTACTGTATCTTCCAAGCCTGAGAAAGGTGGCAGAAAGCACACTGAGAGCCCGACTCCACCTGCAGACTTTCTGTGTGGCATCAGACAAACTTTCAAACTCCTACCCTGCCTACACTGCAGCAGCATAAAGTTAACAACACTTATTTGGTGACCTCACTGGAGTAGACTTCTGGGCTAAACACCCAACACACAATACCTTTCAAAATGCTATCTGAACCTCTGGTAAGAACACGAGGATTAGCCAAGCAGCTCAGACAGATGACAAAGTAGTTGTGCAGTTACAAGTTTCTTAAGAGAGAAAAACTAAATGCCCATTTCTTTGCAAAATGGACACATTTAACTTCAGTGACAGCATTTGTTACATACTACTTCTTTACTTAAAATATATACACAAAGTTAATTTAGATAGGAATTTGAGTATAAAAGTTCACTTATTCCTTCAAACACATACTTTGGCACATCATGTTTTGCAGAGCTTTCTGCAAAATGCATTATTTTACAAAATTCATATTTTAAACAGAACTATGTGCTTAATGTAAGTAATTCCTTTCTTCCTCCCTCAAACACTAACAATTAAGCACTTAGATGATGGTGATCATTAGGGTGGAAAAAAGACACATTCATCTTATGGACCACACCATAGCAACATATAAGTTATATCTATAAATCACTACCTTACAGAAGATACACTAAAGAGGAGGTTGCTGTTTCTTGACCAACTAACTTTCATGATGCTGCCAATGGAATTTTACCTTGATTAACTACTTGCCAAATTCACTTACAGACAAGTTTAGGCAGCATGGAGTCAAAACAAAGAATGAGGAATGTAATGTTTTGGCATAAAAACAAGTGCTTCTTACAGGCAAAGTATCTTTTCTGTGATTATAACATTGAACTTAAACTAGATTTTGAATGATTTCTTCAAAAATGTGGCTAAAAACTCTTTTCTTGCATTTTTCTCATAAATATATTACTATTTTCTTAGATACTTTTACTTGTTTTTTTCATGTTCAGCGATGTAACCAATTACATGGAACTCCTGGTCAAAAGCATCTGAGTTTGAGTTTATTCTAGAATTACATAAGCTCCCCTCAAAAACAGAAGCAAAATAAGTAACATTTTTTTCAGCATTACAACCACCGGTTTCACCAACAGATGACATAGTTGCCTTCAGACCACAGCATACCAGATATCACTGGATTAGGGTTTAAATTAGTGTCTACATATTTACAATATGCCCCAAGTCTCCATGCTGCAGGAGGCAACAAGGACCCCGTAGCTAGCCCAGTTCAAAGAGCCCGCTTACCTTCCCTTTGGTCTCCTGCAGGTAAGTTGGGGAGCAGAAAGAATGCGGCAGTGTACAGACATGAATTACCACAACATTTGCATTAACAGATTTGCTGAAGCTTGTCTTAACTGTTATGTTCAAGTACATTTTATTAGGTGTTATAAAATATATACATTCTCAAAATACAGCGCATTTCACACATAAGTTGTAAAATCTCCTTGGTATCACTAGAGCATTGAATAGATGACAGGCTTTCCCTCAAATCAGACCAAAAAGCTAGGAGAAACCTAAACTACTCTTTCAGATTACAGTTTCTTTCAACACCCCACTGCTTAAGGCTGTATTTCTAATACCTGAGTTGATTTTGTTAACTTTGCAGAATTTCCGTGGTGGTGGGGCAGAGAGGAGTGATTGTGCACACTCTACAATATACAGAACTAGCAAGAAAAGTGTTGGTAGTAATTTGCATTAAAAATATGTAAAAGAAAAAAATCGGTACTTACAAAACTGAATACAGCCTACTTAACAATCTTGAATCTAAAGTCAGATCAAGTAAAAAACCAGCACTTCATTTCATAATGTACTTCAGTTTCACCGCACTTGAAAGTCACGCAAAACATGATGCCTGTTTCTTCATGCTTACACCACTGTTATGTCACCAATCTTGTGTGCGATGTCATACTACAAAAAGAAAGAATATCATTAATCTATATTAACAAGAGGCTAGATACCGTAATATACAGCAATCAAATCACCCAAGTCACAGTCATTCAGATTGACTTTACACCAGTGTCTTGCCGAAAACCAGCGCAGTGGTGTTGCAGATTGAATCTACTGATCAGTGGACTTTGACGGATTTTAAGTTTAACTTAGCAGCAAATTTTCAGTAGCCTCACGTAGGTTATCTGAAAATCTTCATGCATTTCCCAGTGCATACCTACTGCGATCAATTTTTAAAGTATCTGTCGAAGCCTGCTTAGATGTCTCTCTCCTCAGTTTTACACCAGTAAATTGAATTATCAGAGAAACACACATTTTTGTTGTTTACTGTTATAAACATTTGGTTTTCTCAAAGATTCCAGTGACTCATCCCAACTTGCACACTTGGTTGCTTCATCATTCCCTTAGAAGTCAGTTCTAGTTCCTTGACTATTTTTGTTGACTTTTGCTGGGGATACTTTTTTTGCACGGAGGTAGCAAAAAAAAATAATTCTTTGTTCCAGTTACAGTTCTTCATCAGCTCTGTGTTCTTAGACTTGATATTCCAAGACTGATATTGTAAAAAAAATGATAACTGGGCATTTTTTCTACTATTCAGTGCTACAAAACTGCCTTTCCCACATGCTGCCTGTACTCAAACTCTGCTGACAGTCACCAATACTATTTTCCAAACACAATATTCAAACAGAAAACAACTCCTTCTTATTAATAAGCCACAAACGTATACGGATGTATTGCATTTATTGGAAACACCTAATTTTCTTACTCCACCATTTCAGCTAATTACAGGCTTTTGCATTATTACACCAGTCCTCACAGATTTTTGAAACATGCCTCAATGTCACAATAGTTTCTCCATAAGGCCAGTGATTAAAAAATCTGACTCAGGTTACCTCTGTAACACCTCACTTTCTTCCTTGCAAACTGTCACACTGCAATTAGAATTAGGTAAAAACTTCCAGTTGCATGTGACAGCAAAAATAATTGAGTACGTTCACAAAACCTTGCTTAGAAGCATAATTCAAATTAGTGCCAAGTACTGCTCAGCATCAAGCCACACTTGCTTTCTTTCTATTTAAAGCAATTACCTCGTGGGAAAATCTGTTTTACGACTTCATTCTGGCTATTATTTATGTACTTATCATTTAAATAATATTACCAGGTATATTCATTGGGACTGAACACTGAGGCGAGAAGTGTTCTTTCTGTCTGTCTTCCTGTTTTTGCACTACAGCTAATGCAGCACTTTGGTTTTTTATTTTCCGTCTCTTGCATTAATAGCTCTCTAACAGATAACTAGGCAATAATTAGCAAACAAAGACCTTCTAAATAAATATTCCAGTAGAGTGGGACAGGATGATCCACACAGATCATCCTGTCCCACTCTACTGGAAAATCTTCAAAAACCAGAGCTCTTGCATGTCAAAACGTTTATAATCTATCTATTCTTGGGGATAAGGTGGGCATGCAAGCAGGGGCTCACGCAACGGCAGCTCTCTTGCTCGCTCCCTTTCACGAGTTGAGTCAAGAAAGAATTAACGTATCATACTTCCAAAATAAAAAAAAATCTGCTATATAGCACACAGAGATGAGCTGGACCAGGGTGAGAGCTTTGGATCCCCTGGTTGTTTGGGAAAGCAAGTTTTTTAAAATGAGATGCTTAAATGAGTTAGAAGGGCAAAAGGGAACAAATACAACATAATATGTTCCCCTTTGCCTCCACTGTCCTGATACTTTCAGTCTTGATTTTCTTCTTCTTTCCTTCTCATCTAAGTAAATTCCTACTGAGCAAAAGGAAAGTAAAGAAATACGCAGTTTGGCAAGTGAATCCTAGCATACAGCTAGAGGTTATTCATGCAGTTGTGATAGAGCACAAAAAAAAAATTAAAAAAAATCCACCCACCAGTGTTGTAACTTATAAACAAAATGTAGTAACTCTTTTCGATCTGGCAAGGAAATGTATGAATTAATGAGAAACTGCTGTCTGCCCAGGTACTTGCAATCATAACCTTATTACATTTAAGCTGGAAAAACAAAGGCCAGTCTAAAATACAGTAGACATGTATGTAGTTTAAAGTGCCTAACGCCTAAGCTACAAACGAGTGAAACTTGTTAGGAACAAAAACTGTAACAGAAAAGATCAGCAAAAGGAATGGCCTTCCACAAAAGCATGATCAGTAGCCACATAATTGTCTAAAAATCCATTTTGCTGCAGCGGTGAAATAATTGAGAAATTAGAAATAAAAAGGTGGCATGTGATCGAGAGGAACACCAGCTACCTGACTGTAGGCAGAGGAGAGTTGTATAAAATCCAAGTGGTTTTTTGTTGATCAGGTCAATGATGACAGAAAGGAGCTTTAAGTCTCTCCTTATGTATCTCAGTCTGGCAGTGTACCTAGATACCTCCAATATCAGTGACGATCAAGAGAAGTACTCGACACATCTTGTTTCTGTATTTGCAGAATAAATAGGATTAAATACCTCATCCTAAAGAATACCTTCCAACACACTAGTAAGCGAGCAGCAGGGAAAAAGGTAATGTGGGAGCATCAAGTGACCCATCTGAGTGACGAGGGACCAGGTGAATCCTCTCTCCTACATGCTGTTGATTGGAAGGAGAGAGAGGCCACCTCCTTCCAAGGTCACGCCAAGTCGGGATCCAAGCTGGGACTTCTGACAAAGCCTCTAGAGCATATGCATTTCCCCTTCCATTGGCAACAGGCTTTGGTGGCTCCTTCACCCTCAAAAAGCTCCCTAATGAGATCTCACCCGCTATTATTTTTACAATACTCAGGAAGTGCTAGGAGTACTGGAAGAGTGAATACTGTCAGGACAGAACTGAAATTCAGCAGGCAGCGGGGGACAGAGGCAACTACAGATGGTCTGATCATGATAACTACCTTTAAATACACATATTTGAAAATTCTCTAAGATAATAAAAGATGAGAAAATGAACACTAGATGGGCAGCTGGTGAAAACTGAAAAGGCTCATCAAGGATAGCTTTAAAAAATTTGCAGTGGGAAAAATACACAAGGGAAACTCTGGTTCCACAAGTCCCTAAAAGTCAACAGAACTATCTCTATTCTAATGGATCTGGAAGCCAAGGAATAAGGAGAAGATGCAAATATAAAAAAAAAATAAAAAGAATCACACATCCAAGTCATGATAAAGACAGGACATCAATCCTAATCCTTCGCTTTGTTAATCAGACTCTCTTGCTTTAGGATTATTTTATTATTATTATTATTACAGGTGAGTGAACTTCTGTTAACCAGTATCAAGCATTAGGAATGTCCTAAGCTTTCTTGCATGTTCATCAATTTCCCCTCCATGTACAAACTATAAAGCTGGCAGCAGATAAACTAGTTAATAAGGTTGGCACAGACATAAGATGTTGTCAGAATGAAAGTCGGCTGTATAATATAATGACCCAATTTTCACTGTCAGCTGGATACCCCATTCAGAGCGCCGACTAAAATCGTAGCTTGCCCAGGTAACACCAGGGGCAGAGAAATTATGCTAATTCAGGCAACAAAAAGGACTGTTGAGCATAAAGGCTCTTACACTCCTTCTAGCTCTTTCATCTATGAATAAAGGATTTTAGAGGGTTGCCGGAGATTCCTGCCAGCCCACGCATTTCATGCACTGCTAAAAAAAAAATGGCATTGATGTACATATATTTAAATAATACACCTAAAATATTTCAAAAGTAGCAACATAACATTGATTTTAAAAACAGGTAATCGATGTTTAGAACTTCAACACCTCTCAAGTATGCAAGTCTAGCATGATCAGAACTCTAAGTTATCAGCACAAACATCACAATTTTCATTGCCTTGCTCATAAAAGAAAACCAACGGATGCAATTACGATGCGTCCGAGGAACTTTTTTGTTGTTGAATGAGCTTTATTTTGTTGTTGAAGAAGCGTCATTGACGACCTTAACTTCAGCCTGGGAAAAAGACATTTTAATATCTAACTCTGAGCTCTGATCTATACCAGTCAAGCAGGCTTCAGTCAGATTGGGGGGGGGTTGGTGAATAAAAGCGATGCAGAAGCATGTACTTCTAACCTGGCAACAGCGTGTAAAGGTAACATAAAAAGAGAGTTTCTCACCACAGTTGTTAAACCCCATCACAAACTACACCCCAGCCATCCCTGCAGCCGTTTGCCGGACCTCACGCAGGAAAACAAACTGTCTTATCTGACGCAGATGGCAATAGCCTTTTCCTAACCTACGCTATCTTCCCGAGTGAGGAATGAGGAGGAAGAACCCTCCCTCCCCCGGCCTCCGAGGCGGCGATCTCGCTGCCCGTGCTGGGCACAGGCGCACGTTTCCCGCCGCCAGGGGGCGCCCCCTCGCTCTCACGTGGAAGGCGTCCGTTTGGCGGGAAAAGGGTGGGTTTGAGGGGTTTGGGGTTTTGTTTGTTTTTATTTCAAGTGGGCCGCAGATTGTATAGGCGACCAGAGATATTTTCTTATTATTATTTTTTGAAGTTCTGAGTTTCAAACACACTGAGTTTTCCCATCTTAAACAGGGGGGTGAAGTCCCTCAACTAACTAGGTTCCAAGAGGTCATAGAGTCATAGAACAATTCAGGTTGGAAAAGATCCTTGGGATCATCGAGTCCAACCATTAACCCTACACTACAAGTTCACCCTAAACCATATCACCCAAACCATGTCACTCAGCTCCAGGCTGAAGTGAAACTGAAAAAAAAAGGTATCGCAATTCCTAAGCAACTTCATGCTGATTTATGGAACACAAGGACGAAACCAAGGGCAAGTCTAAGCAGTTCACTTGAAACTGCGTCCTTTAAGAAGCTGTAGTTGTTCTTGGATACCAACAAGAAACAGGGAAGAACAGATTAAGTTGTTGCAAGCTTTATTTTGTATTTTATGGCTCTTACAAATGAGATGAGCTTTTCCTGGTCTTGACAGTTACAGGATTGGATGTGACACGCAAGGACATTTTATTTACCCAGGAAAAGAAGTTTGGTGCTAGCAGCCACAAGCCATAAGCTTTTTGACATGCTCCACACACCACCAGCTGTGCCCCTAAGTTGTCATCGTCAGCAATCACAAGCAATTCGATAGGTCTACATATTACCCCCAGTTGTCTCCATTTCTGATTTAAGGGTCTATCAGCATCCCTCCCACCTGAGCCATTCTACTAGTAAGCAGAAATCTTAAGTAGCAATTTTATCTGGACCTCCTACAGTTAAATAAGGCACAGCACAAGTGTTTTGACTCCAGCAAACACCTTCTTAGAAACACCACTTGTCCCAATGACTAGTGAGCTGCTGTGAGCTGCTACTGGCTGCAGTCAGAGACCTTAAAACATCAAGAATGGATGCTCTGCTTCACACTTTAAGGTGAAATTTGACTAATACGGACCGCTGTTTCACACAAAAAATGCTACCAAGTGAAATGAAACAAGGAGATTTGTATTCCTACACAGGATAACAGTTTCACTTGCAAATCACAGAGCAGGCCACATCGTAAGTTATGACAAGGAGTTACTTCACTTGTTCATAGAGCAGGAACTGGTCACAGGAAACAAAATCTCAAGTTTCTTTCCTATTCACACAGAACATAATTTGCAAAATTGACATAATTGGTACTAATGCTACTAAATTACTTTTGTGGTTCTTTAAGATCTGAATTAGTACTATTTTATGCCACCTTCTGAATGAGTCACTACCTAACCACAGTGACCACTGCACCCCTGGAGATGTTTGTGCCCAGAGCACCAAGAAGCCGTGCTGTCAGCATTTACTCTATCTGGAGTGTTCAGAACACTCGAGTCTACAGTTTATTCTGTTTCTTTACACAGTATTGTTGGTAATAACATCACCAAAAACATCACATGCAGAAATTATGCATGGTAGGAAGAGTACAAGACTATGCAATTCAAGTAGTGAAGATATGTTGGCTAAATAAGCAACTCTAAATACAAAAAAGGTTTTGCAGACTATCTGAAAACTCCCGTTATCAGATGCTGCTGGAAATCAAGAGTTAGGGAAAGGCTTCAAGAAGTTGGACTGGTCACTTGTGCTTCCACAATTCAGATCCCTCCTGCAAAACTCCCCATGACTCCAGACTCACTGCTTTCCTCTCCTTGTTTTGTGATTAGGAAAAATACTCTGGGAAAACAGTCCAACATTCTTCAGGTACAGCACTCCACTGTTATCCTGCCTGTGTGCAGCTCACAGAACCACAGCATCCAGCCTTGAGAAGTGGGACAACTGTCATTGCATCACACAGCTTTCTGCGCTTCCCAGCGGACATAGTGCCTCCAGAGGTTTTTCCCCCGCAGAAAAAATTAGATTACTGAAGGTAAAATTATGTGCTTTCAGATGTTAACGTCTCTTCTAATATTGCCACAATTTAAAATTGTTACATAATCAAGTTGTGTAACCAACACGCTCAACTTCTTTATAAAGCTACTCTTCTCCTGCCATCTAGTAATCCTGGCATTGTACAAGGTTCCTGTATGAGGTGCACAACTTTCTTAATGTTTCCTGAATAACAGGGTAGAACTGTTCTCCATCTGTTTTTTTTAGGACAGCATTGACCAAAGGAAATCTTAGCAACTGTGCTCATCTACTAAAAGTGAGGACTTGGCTAGCAGCTGTTACCAAATGCTATTGACTTTGTATATTCAAAGCAACCTGACCAGTACTCAACAGCTGAAAGCTAAAGTCTTCCAAACTTCAGCTTAAGAAGGTGACACTAACATTGCCTTAGAAGAATATGAAAAAAATCAAAAGGATCCTTACAGAATCCCTATTTTCAGGAACTTGACTTTGAACAGAAGTCAGAAGCAATAACAACGCAATCCTCCAGGCCACTTTTCTGCCAGAGCAGTTATTTTAGAAAATTAAAGGTTCATATTCTTCTCCTGATAGCTGAGCCTGTACCATTCTGCAAAAAGCCTAAAGCAAGTTAAAAAAAGCAACAGAATAGTCGTAACTCAAGTATACACATTATTTTTATACCAAGATGCAAGTCTTCATGTTGTGAGCAATCACCTAGATTGATCCCACAAATAAAAGGTAATTTTAGAGTAAGCTCAGACTTTGAAAGGTAGACAAACATTCATAGCTTCTTTCACTCTGTTCTTGCTTTTGCTCCTTGATCAGCTATTTTCTTCACAAGCTCTTTTGGTTTTGCTTTATGGATTTCACATACAACAAAGCAAGGCTAATCCGCTGTCATTAACTGTTTTCTAAAACAGCCTAACAATTGCCTATTGGCATTATCATAGAGCTTTTCCATCTGAGAAGTACATTTTAAATAGTAAACTCAAAGTACACAAACATGTTCAGAGGAAAAACAAAACAGAAAAAAAACAGTCCAACCATTAACCCTACAGACCCATTAAAACCGCAAGATAGACCCATTAAGAAACGATCCAAGGCATTGTCTAATACATATATAAGGACCACAATGGTTCTGTAGAACTACCACATGATGAGTGCCCTCGGTTCTTCCAGGACTCTCTCAGGAAAGCAGTAGCTGCTTTGTAGGAATTCCTAGAGACAAGCTGGAGGTAACTGAGCTTCTCTGATTGACAATCATCTCATCTCCAAACAAAAGACCTGGGGCAACTGAGGCACACAACAGAACCACCACCTTAGAAAAGGATAGAAGTCTGAACTTAAATCTTGACATTAACCTTAAAAGGCTGTTGAAAGATTTCTTAGAGCTCTAAAAAGACAAATCTGAACCTTTGTTTTTATTAGATTTCCCCTTTGTATTTAAGCACAAATCTTAATTTGAAATACAAAGAATTCCTAGAAGTTTTTACACCAGTACTCCATTTAACTTCATATGCTTGCGCACACATACATCAAACAATTTTTTTTATATATTCACAAAGAAGCAACTGAAACAGCTGGCATGGCGTAGGTACACATTAACATATGAAAATATGCATTCATTATAACATAAAAAGATATGCATATATTATGAACAAATTAAGCTAATTTGGCCTCCAATGATATAATACATGCCAGTAATGCAAACAAAGCCCATGCTAGACTTTATGTCCTAAAACTAAATATGCAGCCAAGACAACACCAGAGAAATTGCATTAATCTTACGTAAAATTACAAGGACAGTAATCAGCTGGTTTGCAAGGCCAAGGCAGGAGGAGTACCCCAAATGGCCTTCCTTTGAGTCAAAATGTGCATGTTAACTGACAACATAAACCCAAGCACTTTATTAACATGCTTTGAGTGCCATAAACTTGCTTGTTTGAATTTTAGAAGACAAGCATGTATCAGTTTGGGGAATTTTTCATTCTACCTAAAATAAAAAAGGATAAAATTTAGAATAAAGTTCCTTTCCAGCCTTACGTTTCAAATAACTGCTGAGAACTTCCAGTATGCTTTTAAAATGATCGCTACGTCTGTGTATCTACAATTAGAAACCACAAATAAGTGCATGTTTTAAAATATCTAAACTTTACTTGGCTTAGAAATGAACAGGGGGAAAAGCAAGAAATAAAATGATTACTGCCAGCATGGTATACACAGCCATGTTTATTAGTTCACTTCCAATTACATAACGAGAAAGCTGAAGCCATACACAAGTGCTGCTTTAAAATAAAGACAGACTACTGTTTTCTCCAACAGTTTTATTTCAAAAAGTACACGAGTCTGTCGTGGAACTACAGCATTTTAAAATTTTGGATTTTGTTTTTACAAATTCACTCACAATACTTGCATTTTAAAATACCATTTCCCCCAAAAGCATGAATATAAAACCTCGTACTGAAATTCATAATGATATTCTAGTCTGTGCTTTGTGCATGAGAAGTGTAACATTTTGGATTCCAGGAAATATTATTGCTCCAATTTCAATTGAGCTGTGCCTCAATGCTAGAGGACCGATAACCAAAGGGTCCCATAAAGCACCTATCGAGTGTATAAAACAACATTTAAGTGACACAAATAGTATTATGCCTTTAGACTGGAACAAAGAGCTAAAGTGATCCAGAATATACACCGTTAAGAACAAAACCAAGAGCTTATCATGAAAACCAGTAATATACAATATTCAGCATTACAGAAAAACTTGCAATTAAGAAGTCTTACTTGTACTATTAAGCAGGAAACATACATCTATCAGAACTGATAAAGGTGTATGCATTGAACACTTCTTTCAAAAGTCACGTTTTACCCCTCCAACAAGGCATTTCTGTGCACTACACAGGTTTGGAAGTAGTATTAATTTTTAGGTAAGGAAGTTTCACACAAATACCTTTAAATATCCATTTCAGAACATTTATGAAAATGCTTGCAATGTATGGACAAGTGTTACATAACCTCTACAGTATTACAAGTCTAACACTTTATTCACACCATGCTAAAATTGAGGGGTTCTATATATAGTAGTCCTCAACAGGCAAGTTTACAGTCATGACATTAACTAGAGGTTTCTTGAGTTCACTTGGAGTATTTACATAATGAGACCAACCATCCCTCTTCCCCCCCCCCTTTTTTTCTTTTTTTTTTTTGTTTTTAAATAAAATGAGACATTAAAAATGCCACCTTCTAACTGGTATATCAGCTGCCATTACTTCCTATAAGAGCTCTGTTAGCAGAGTTATCTGTAAGATCGGACACCTCGTATGTTTAACCAGTTCATCTCCTGCACAGCTAGAAATCATTGATAAACTATAGTAGCTGCTTTTGAGAATCCAGTGTAAAGTGAACAAACTACTGATGAAAGAAATAATTAATAGCAATATTATGTTTTCATAGTAGTGTTGTATCCATTCAAAAAGGCATGATGATAGCAACTTGAGGCAAAGTTTACCCCAAGTCAGAGGTTCTTTATTTCAGATAAGGACTATGTCAGAGTCTATTTCTTTTATTTTCCATGCAATTACATAAATAGACAGACACTGTCAAGGCTGCTAAGCCTAACAGCTAGGCTCTGAGGGCACATCATGCTGTCGTTCTGTTCTGTCCATTTATTATTTTGTACAAGCTGACAGAGCATTAAGCATGTGTAAACTCTGCTCTGTATGCTTTAGTGAGAAAGGTTTCTGTTCTTGAGTGTGCTAGGGCTGCTTACCTGATTATGCACAGGGTCTGAGGCCAAAGAAAAACCCCAAAAAGAAACAAAACCAAAGGCAAACAAACAAAATCTGAAACCCACATCTAGTCTCAGATATGTCCACACATGGCCGAGAACCAAATTCAGTAGGTTTGTTGCCTGGTTGCTTAGGTTTGTAGCTATCTCTCAGTCTGTGATTCAGTTTAGTTTTGTACTCGTATTTATAACTACTATACCCTTTTAATTGAGGAAGGCCTTAGTTTCAAGGTAAACAATCAGTGTATAATTAAAATCTCAGAATTCTCTTCTATTGCAATAATTGGATGCAAGAAGATGTCTCCTCATCTACTGTTCTTCATATGCATGTTTGGCACAGTTACTAAACCTATTATTTACCACACAAATAAAAAAAATCATCCATCTCATTGGTACAGCAACTGAGGAGTTCTCAGGAATATAAACACTTAGATTATAATTAGAAATTGAAAGAGTAACTGACATTTTGAAATAGAGAACAATGCAGAAAGAGACACTGAAGTCACATCCAAAAACAGGCATGAAGAGGTATAAATAGTACATAAGAATCAAAAAAATCAGATCACAGTGTCATATTTTAAGAATGTACCATCATCTAAGCACCTGTTTAAACAGTAAGTTTAGGCACCAGAAATTTCATAAAAACTGAAGTTACAATCAGGTAAAGTTTATTGACAAGGCACACATGAAAGATAGAAAAAAAAATCTCATATCTCTAACAGTATCAGTTTACAATCTAAAAAAGTCCCAAACGTGTAAAACTAAGTCTAGAGTACTTAATAACCATTCAAGTTTCTAAATTCAGTATGAAGGGTATGTTTTTAACATTAATAGTGCCAGCCAAAAAAATGTGCATCTAACTACAAATACGACTAACATTTAGTAGAAGCCAAAGAATTTATCACAGATCTATAAGCAGCTACAAAAAGGCAGACACTAAACCTAGAAGTCTGGGGAAATGTTTTCTCTCACACTGTTGCTACATACAAATAATCCTAACATCTTTCAACAGGCTATTCGGGTATTTCCTTCATCAACATCGGTGCCACGTGACTTTTAGAGTTTCCCAAAATACCTTGCAGTTTAACATCTATAGCTAGAATAAACTGCAGGGACATTCCTTCCTTGCCCGCCAGCACAGGATGAATAAGGAAGCAGAAAACAGGAAGGAAGAGAAAAAACCCAAAGTTTCAAACTGCGCTAAGTTTTAAATTGAGCTTCCACAGGTATATAATGTCAATCATCAGAAACTATCAGAAGTCCTTAAGTATGTGTGAAAGTAAGATACAGGATTGTTCTGTTCCTCCTATAACGCTCTCAGTTTGCAAAATTGGGAAGAAGGAGTTTTCATCGTGAAACACAAGGTTTGCATCAACAATTCTGGATAACTATTTCCGATTCTAGCTTCATGAAACTCTCACTCTGAAAAGTCTAAAAATATCTGTTCATAATATTTCAGGCTTTTGAAGAGGCAAGAAGAAAGGAGCTTTCAACTCCTTGCAAATTCATATAGAAAGATATTAGCATCTTAAGTGAAGGCTAGCTACTGCTCACATGCATATGGGAAAAGATGATCTAACTTCATTGTGGAAACAAGAGGACCGAGATCAAGTACCAGTTACTTAACAGTTTTCATTAAAACCTCATGGAGCTTATAGCTAATCAGTTTGGAAAAAAGGAATAGCACTGCCTTAGAATCTAAACAGGCTTTGGAAAACACAAGGTACAATTAACACCTGTATAAAGATATTCATTCTTACTGTGACAGTAACAGTTGATCTATAGATTTAAAAGCTTAGATACCACTACCAACAACCTGATAGGACCTCTTGCATCAGATAAGTATTAAGTTATCTGATGTGACTACAAGTAGTTATTACAGAACAATTCATGTTTCAAAGAGCTTGCAAGGTCTCCTGTCACATTTCCACTCATTGAAACTTTAAAAGCGGAACAGATTTAGTAATTGAACCAGTCAAAAAAACCGGTAGCTCCTGAAATAAGAGCTCAAGAAGTGATGCAAACACATTTTACCAGGTTAAAGAACTGCATAAATACCCAGTTTGAACAGAATCCAAAGTCATCCTCAGTATTTCCATGCCCTGCAACTACATAAGACAGTGGCCAAGTTCAAATATTTCTGTTATTCCAAAACTGAAAGTTTCAGAAACTCTGAGAAACTTCATGGTCTACATACAAAAGCTTTTGTCACGTCTCACTTGTGCCTTGCTGTTACATATTCAGAACTGCGCATTAGCTGACAGTGTCTCTTCAGCAACCTACCAGAGGTCCAAATACTTTCAGTGTCCGATATTAAGTTAGGAACTTCAATGCTTTTAGCAAATAGTTCAACTGTCATATACTAATAACTTTAAAATTAAAAATCAGAAATGGTGGCTTTTCAAACTCACTTGTTCATTTTCTTCAAGGAAAATTGCATGCCATTGTTTAAACGAGGACTGGAACATGGTAGTTTTCTGTAATACTTAAAATGAACACTTAAAAACTCCCAGCATTTAAATTAATAATATTTTATACTATGGACCCATCTTTGCTTTGTGCTGGAATCATCACAGGAACAGCTCCCATTCTACTTAAATTAGGTGCAGCTACCTTTGAAGGTGCAAAGGTTGGGTTTTGACCAGGAGTACGTTCAAAGTCTTCACTTGGGACTTGGCTATATGGAGTTTTGGAATATCCTTCCATATTTGAGGGAGACATTGAACCCAGAGAAGAACGATTGCTGCCTATGTAGCTGCGGGCTGTTGAGCTGCGACTTTTTGGAGGTGGAACATCTTCTCTGAAATAAACAAAAGCAAATTTTCAGTTTGCTTCTTTCTATTCTGACACAGTAGCTAAGAGGCTCAGATATTACTTTAAGTTAAAAAAAAGAAAAGTAAGCATTCATTGTCTTTAAAAATCTTTACTGAAATTAGGCATGACTACCTACACAATACTCAAAACAAAGTTCTCTGACAAGCTGTTAGCATGTTAATAAGCTTTCCAGATTAAGACAGAAATCTCAACTGTTAAGTATCTTACTCGCAGAAATACACATTTAAAGTTAATCTTTAAATAATACCGCTCAGAAACTAGAGATCTGTTGTTACCTGATATCGTGATGTACTTCTTTTTCATATTTCTTCTCTCTGTGTTTCTTACAGCAACAGAAGACGAGAAAAGCCAGTATAGAAAAACCCAGCAGAGTTGCTATAATAGCTCCAGCAATTATACCAGCTGTATTTATAGCTAGAATAGATAAATAACAGTATTGTTTGTTAAGTGTTAAATTTATATGATCAATTTCTTTTCTCTTAACATTAAAACCACTGTGTTTCCACATGATCCAGGTTAACAGTATATCATTGAATCACAGAGTGTACTCTCCAATTGCATGCATTTCTAACAATAATAAGAGTTACAGCTTTCTGCATAAAACCCAACATTTTGGGAAGTAAAGACTTCAAGTGGCAACCACTAGTTACACAACAAGGGTGGCTTTTTTAACCTTTTAGGAATTTAGAGAAACAAAATTATTCAGTTTTAATACACAGAACGTTATGTGACCATTACACAGCAATTACTTACGAGGGGTGACATTCAGCTCAATAGAACATTCATCCGTGCCAACTCTGTTTGAGGCAACACAATTGTATGTACCAGAATAGTCTTGCGAGGCATTTTTCAAGAGAAGTTCCCCTGCATTTTTATCTACAAACAACAAAAGATAGAGGTTTACTATTTTCCAAAGTTTAATTCCATATTCAATGCTACAGAATTATTAATCCAGCACGTAGATGAAATCTTAACTAAAAATACCATATTAAAAATATACAAATAAACCCAAAAGTTTGTCATGCTGCAAAAATACTATTGTTTGTAAAAGTCCTTTCCCTTGTCAGAAATTTATCCCACAGCATTTGACTTTAATATTAAGCCTACAGACTAACTGCTCTGTTGCTGGATAGGAACAGATGCTTAAAATTGTCAATTTTCTCATTCTAAAATAAAAAATATTTACTGCATTCCAGAAGTACCTCCTTCTTTTCTTTCTGTTCCAAACCGATTCTACACAACCAGCTCAGATGCCTGCAGAACCCATGCTCAACACAGGTGGATCTAACCTGAACACTGCACCTTAGTGGGTGACCAAGGAGGTGAATGCTCACACGGTAGGAGATAAATCAGTGAAAACAAAGATTACTCCCCCAGGGCTTTCAAAGCCATTGACCGCTATCTTTGTGAGATTCTACTGTATGAACCTCAATTGACTTGCATGCTTTAATTGCCAATAAAATTGCCATCAGCATTGCAAGAGACCACACCACAGGAACAAAGCACCACACATACTTAGCTCTTCCTGCCAAGAAGCGAGAACAAGTTAGGTTCTGTCTAGATTCTTGCGAACATGGTTCTGTGTCCCCAAACAGACATTCACAAGCCCAAACTGTTGTTTTATTGAGTTACATGCCACTTTTGCATACTTCCTCAGTTATTCTTGTCCAGCATGCATATAGACAATTTTTTTGTTGTTTTTGTTTTGTGTTGTTTTTTTACCATGAGAGCAACTTGGGATATGGAGAAAGAAAGAACAAAACAACAGAAGCTCAAAGGTCTTAAAGTAGTACAGAGAAGGACATTAATGATCAACTGTTCATTGCCAAAACAAGAAACAAGAGATATCAAATAGCACTACCAGGAAGCAAGTTCAAAATGAAGATCAGTATGAGGTTCTTCATATGTAGCTGATTTGAAGAGATCTGTTTTAAGATATTACAGGTTCTAATAGACTATAGAAGTTTAAACAAAAAGTTCACAGAATCAGGTTTTGTTTGGTTTAAATCAATTAAACTGAACCCACATTTGAATTTCCTGAGTTATAAACTACAGGAGGATAGGAGATCCTTATGAGGAAGAACCACATAACTTCCTATTCTCCCTTCCCTTCACATCCACTTTGGCTGCTCTTAGACACATGATACCTCTTTGCTCTCTATGTCCTACACAATCTAGGTTAAAATATATCTATCTGTAAGTAGATTCTTAAACTGCTTTATCTGCAAGCAATGCCCACTGCCTCACAGTTTAAGGTTTTCGTAACTACAGAGAACATCAAAAAGAACCAGTACTGAGCAGTACTCTTCCAAAAAAATATTCCAGAGTAAGTTTCACAAAGTCAAAACTCACAAATGAACATTCTGTCATGAAGTTATCACAATAAAAATCCAGCGCTAGCACTATAATAATTTGGAATCCATCCATGAAAAATTCAGAATATCCAACTCTCTTGTATGTCAGATCTTCTAAGAAGAGGGTAAGCCTTCTCTTCTCTGTTACTTGACAACTTCACTGAAGACAGCTCTAATCATTGGTCTAAACTCTGTTCTGACTCTTCCCTACTCTCCAGTTTAGCACAAAACCAGCCACATCAGCACACAAGAGAACTCAGAACACTCAGGCACGGGTAAGCATGATTCAGCATCCGAATGGTAAGAATCTCATCTTGAAACATTTCCTGGTATGAATAAAAAAAAATAAACCCCAACTTGTTTCAAAGTCAGTTAATTACCCAGTGAGAGGACAGAAGCGTCACCTATCTCGACTACTGATATTAACTGATATTAAGCATGAGATGCTCACAAGTCAAGTCAAGGTAAGCAAAAAAATATAAACGCAAGCTTTCTTAAATATTTCAGAGAGTAATAAAAAAAGTTTGACAGTACTCAGCACGGAAGTGGTGGGAAGCTCCTGTGTGCCTGATACTCTCCTCCAGTCATAAGACAGAAGTGGGGATCCTTCTTCTGATGCACATTTCAATATAACGTCTTTTCCAACCTCCTGTGATCCTTCAATGGAACATTTAGTTCTTGCTGGCTTTACTAATAAAAAAAAAAAAAAATCATTGAATTAATAACAGTCACAATTAAAATGCTTCTTAGTTGTGTTCTAGTAAGTCAGTCCATCTTGCTGAAGATAAAGCTCATGCAACAAACCATTTCTATACATGTTATTTCTATGAAATAACAGACAGGTGTAGAATTTTTAAAAACGCTCATTATTCTGAATATTATCCCCTCACCCCCCAGGAACAGAATTATGTCCACCCCTCCCAAAGCCTCAGTGACTCCATCATTATAGATTTAGATATGCCTAACAAATTCTATAGATTTTATAGATTTGCCTAACAAATTTTTGTTATAAACATCACAGATCAGGTGGAATAAACACAAAAAAATGCCTCTGAAGGTTCAAGAAAAGCATTATCTTACCAAGTACGGTCAACTGTATTTTTTTGCTTTGAACTCCGGGAGCCTTCTTCACTTTGCACTGGTAAGTGCCAGTGTCTGCTGCCTTTAAATTCAGGATATCCAATGAACCATCACCAGATTTGGGATCAGGATTAGTAAACTGCATCCGTCCATTCATAGCAGCATAGTAATTGTTATAAATCCTGTCTACAGCATACATGATTATCTGTTGAAAAAAGAAATATTATTCAGAAATCCACTTCACATGTAAACATTCAAAATAATTTGGTATCTTCAAACTCTTGACAGTTTCTTTCTACTCTTTTAAATAATTCCATAGGTATGACACAGCCAAATATCTCAAGCTTCACATTATGACCACACACATTACTCTAACAAATCACTCCAACCAAACACCTGCCCAAGTAGCAATATGACAGCATTGATTGAAAAAAAAAACTGTTTAAAATTAAATCCTCATAAATCAGTTTTCAATCAGGAAAATAATGCAGGTTCAAAAGTATAGTTTATTTTTTGGAACTGAAACATATTTAATTTGAGAGTTCTTCTTTACAAGGCAAGTTTACACTGAGAAATTTCTCAACTGTTCACACTTAATCTGCTATTCCAAAACTTCTACTACATTTCATATGACTGGTGCTTCAAAGTAATTTAAGATCACAAGCATCTCAACCTGAAAAGGTGGAAGTTTAAAAAGTCAGTAACTTACCTACATTGACCTATCCAAACAACTGAATTAAAACTATTAAAAAAAAAGCCTCTACTTACTATTTGTTCTTTCTTTTGATTATCTGCTGGTATCAATACCCACTCAATATCTAGTGGGCCTTCATCTTCTTCTGAGACTACAAAAGTACATGGCAATGTAACTTTCTCTCCTTGTGCTGTTTCAAATGATTTTTCACCTGAAGTTATACTTAGGCTTCTTGTTAGACCTAAAATAATAAAGAAAAGAAATAAAAATAATTTTAATGGTTTAAAAACACTTCACATGCAGTCTTCACTGTTGTTTATTATATATTAATATGCAATTTTCCTCCTATATAGAAACAATGCTTAAGAGATTCTGTGAAGCATGTTACTGAACACAATGCAAAGTCATCTGCTGTTCATTTGGAATCATATCCAACAGGCAGTCACATCTTTCAAGCCATACAATGAAAAAGAATCTATATAATGAGAAAACCAGACTTTGATTCAAAGGCCTAAAGCAAGATTCCCCCATATTACAAGAAACACTGGCTTCCCTCAAAATGTGTGTAGACCCACACATGGCAGTCAGGAAGCAGAAAGCTCCCTTCACTCATTACAGAAAATACGTTTGGCATTTGTACATTTACTGTTTTGCCCACCTTACTGGGTATCAAGCTTAGATTTTCATGGTCATTTTAGGTGTTTAAGTTGTTGCTGATCACGGCTAGACAGTCACACAAATGTTACCTACGTCACAACAGACACAAGGCCACCAGAGTGGTGCTTTGGTGCATCTGCAGAATCCCAGCCTCAGACGAAATAAAATTAAAAACTATTATAAACAGTGCATTTATGCTCTAACTTGCATTTCTATACTAGCTCAACTTATTAACTTATAGTCCTCCTGTAGCTCTGTAGTGCATTTCTGCAGTAGATTGGACTGCAACAGCTATCCTTCTGCCTTACTAAAATTTTGCTCTGCGTTGAATCTCTGGATTCTCTTCCCGATGTCAAAACAACAGAATCTTTAACAAGTATTTTAAAAAAAAAAAAATTAGGAAGAGAAAGCACCTGACATTCTCAATTCCACGTAAAAGCCTGCAAGAAAAGACCTGCACAATTGTAAATTACAAACATACAGTTACAAACTAGGTAAGATTGTTTTTCTTGCTACCATTCATGGTATTACTCTGCAGGCATTACCTTCATTCCAGGAAAAAAACAAACAAAAAGTCCAACACATACACAGAAATACTCCACCCCACTCCGCCAAGAAAAAAAAACACAACAACCCAAACAGAAACCCACCAAAACCACAAGAAAACAATTTGTGATACAAAAGAGATTTAAGTACAATGTTTCTTACCAACCCACAAACATCTTTTCATCGATAACTCTAATGGGTTTGTATCACCTCTTTTCTGACCACAGTAAACATATCTGAGGAACTAATTCTCTGATACTAAGTTCAATTAATATTACTTCCTAAATGATCTCCATGAACACTGATTGACTTGCCACAGATGTTATCCCCTTCTAAAGGATCCTTTCAGACTTCCAAGTGTAAAAGTAACCATTCTAGACCTCTTAAAAAGGTCATTTGACTAGTGAAACATATTACAGTGTAATCCTTAAATTTGGTTAACTTTGCAGAAACAAAGACAACATTACTACTAGCCATCATGTCCAGAAATGAGTAAATTCAGAGTATATCCATGTTTCCATAAAGCTTTCCACAGAAGCAAAGAATACATATTCCCAATCTGTTTTTCAGTGACTTCCATACTCTTCTGTTTCCGTTTCCCTCACTGTCTCAGTAGGGAACTGTAATTCAATATTCTCAAGTTCATCTCCTAACTGCATTTCAGCATTTTCATTTTAGTATATTATAGAAGTGAGATGGGCTATCAAGCACAGTTTAGTGACTGATGATGAAAATACATCATGATGTTACTTCCCTAAAAGCCTCAAATCCATAACCTGGGAAGTTAAAAGCTTTCATTCTGAAGTAAGAGTTAATCACTGAAGCAGTAATTCTGCTCTGTGACAGCATCTCCAATAACAGTTACTTCGCTATTTGAAGTTACACAACACATGACCACAGAACACACATTTGCTTTCCCCTCCCTGCAAGAGGACCTGCTGAGGATTTCACAAAGCGATCAGTAATTCAAGTAAGAAGAACACATTGACATCTGTTCCATCATAGTGGGAGCTGAATTCATACTGTGGAAATGCTACAACACATCTGTACTATTAACAATATTAAAATCTCTCATTATCAGTTGACACCTACTGAAACACATAACATGGCTGAAACTGGACAGATGAGTATTCATACGTTGATTTTTTAACTAATTTTCTAAACAAATAGGACTTGTACAATCAACATTTTATTTCTCTCCCTATTTTGTCATTACTTGTTCATCTCCGACAATCTCAGAAAAATACAATAGTAGAAATAATGGTCCACTGCAACCAGAAGTCCCTGAAGTTACTTCTCACATAGCTAAGAAGCATTATATTCTTCCCATTATATCTCTTGCCTTTTCACTGCCACACAACTCCATGTGAGCAAAATTTCCAAGTGGACATTACACAAACTATTTGTCGTTCACACATCAACAAGGGCAAAATAACCCCCACGTTAAAAGCTAGAAGCACTACATTTCAAAGACATACTCCTAGGAAACTAGGCTCCAATAGTCCTGCCTATCACATGGCAGTTTGCCTGAAGTGCTTCAAAAGCCACAGATAGCAAACAGTTCAATCACACTGAATGCAAGTAAACATGTCAATGGAAGATGAAGCACATGAACCTCGGGATAGCTCTCAACAACCATTCCCGCATGTGAAGCTTGCGGCACACATTAGCTGATATGTGAGCTACCCAAATATGGGTCTGAGCCTTCTAAGGCGCAGTAATTTTTCATAAATTTCAACTTCTTTCTTACTGCATGTTTCCCAACACCTCATTTTTATTATATTAGTGCTTTCCAGTCTCTTTCTTACGCTTCGAATGCAAGCATATAAAGCTATCTTCCACACTTTTTTTCCCTTGTCAAGATTAGAATGACAGGCAAAAGCAGCAGGCATCTCAAGCTACATGTCAGAGCTAGCTTGGTTTGAACTAAGCACCAGCAATACAAGGGAGTGGTAGGTAATACTAGCTGGAGATTCCCTTCTGCAGAGAAGACACGTACATCTGCTGTCAGATATGCCAGTGAAGAGGGTTTGGCCAGATTCAGCATGTTAGACTGCCAAGGGTCCTCCACTAGTACCCATTACTACTATTACCACCATTCTTTTTTTGCCCCCCCTCTTTATCCCATTACTATTACCTACTCACACTATTAACAAAGGAGACATGGACTCAATCAAGAGTGATTAGATAACTCCAGAGGCAAAGAAGGAGTTCTGATCCCAGCTGATGTTTGTTCTCCTTACTCTTTCCTGTGAAGGAGAAAAGGCTTGTGGAGACACATCCTGCAAGCTAACAACTTGCTGCAGTCAGTGTTTCAATTTTTACGGCTACAAGTACCCCTCAGAAATGAGAGCTGCTGTGCTAGAGACGGGATCCGCTTAAAGTGGATTAGGAACATCCATCAAATCTGGTGACAAGCCCTTTAAATGACAGGTCTATCAGGGAATGGTGATAGTTGGCAGTTAAGGGAGGGAAGAGAGGTTCAGACATGTTAAGCACATGGGTCAGGTTGGTGTGAGAATGAGAGACCTTGGCAAGGATAAAACATGTTGAAAAGGGAAATACCTCCCTCCATACACAGAACTAAGACATGCAGGATGGCTTGCATGACTGAGGCTTTGTCACAGATGCACAGAAGCTTTTTAAGAAAGCCAGGAAGGAAAGAACAGCAGGTGACTTGCCCTCTACCTGGAAGGAGCAGCTGAAACACAGAAAGCTGTTCTACAGGACAGAAACCAGGCTGGTTAAGAGCTTGTGAGTCAGGATTACAGGAGAGGTCCACATGGCAACATCACAGTCAACATTTGTTCCAAATCATTTGATCAGGATCAGAACGCAGCTGAAGTCTACTTCATCTACTGGAGGGCTAACAAGCAGAACACAATTTAGGAGGCTTCTGAAAGATTTCAGGGAAAATCAGATGCTAGGTTGGTCAGCCCACTTGATACTTTCCTGTAATTGCTTTCAACAAAAAAAAAAAAAAGGGAGAACTTGCTGGGGATGGGATCAATGGCAGCCTTGACTGTAGTGTCCATGAAATAGTGGAGTTTAAAATCCTGAGTGAGGAAGTCACATCGGATGAGCAAGGAGGGCATCAGCCTGCACTTCAGAAGGACAGGCTGATTTATTCAGCAGGGAGAATTCTGTGAGACAGAGTTCTGAAAGGCAAAAGAGCTCAAGAAAGCTGGCAGGTATTTAAGAACAACTGCTTCTAAACATACAAAAAGTATGTCCCAGCACTCAGGAAAATAAGCAAATCAATCATCAGCTTGCCCTAAGGAGGTGCAAGGACAGTCTACCAAGGGAGGAACACAGAAATACTGCCCAGGCACGCAACAACCCTCCCAGGGATGTCTACACACAACCAAAGCTGAAAGAAGCAAGGGACTACAGCGCAACATGAAAAGCTTCTACTAGCACATGAGCAATAAAGACTCAGAAAGGAAAACAGGACAGGTGATTTAGTGACAGCTGACGCAGACAAGCCCAAAGTACACAGTGTTGACTCTGCTTGGAGCAGAAGGTTGGATGACTGAGGTCATGTCCAACACAAACAACTCTGTGACTTCATTAAAAAAAAAAAAAATCTATACGAAGTCGATGCACATAGTGCATTTTCTCCAAGCTTTCTCAAGCTTCACCTCCTTTAGTTTCCACTCAAATCAGGAAGATTCAATTTCTTTTCACTCCCTTAGTATGCTCCTCAAAACACAAGTGGATAATCTGTGGCATCTAACTGCTAGTACGTGGCAGGCATACATTTTGTCAAGCTGAGTGAAGATCGGTATTTGTTTTGGTCAGCAAGGCTCCATGGATAAGATTTCAAGCCTTTTCCAGACTTGTTTTAACACATCAGAAAAATGAGGGTTCCTGCAGTCAGTTATCACACTTATTCAAAGATGCTTAGCAACTGAAAACAGAAAACAATCAACACAGAAGTGCAATTGGTCCAAATGCATGAATATTGTTCTCCAAATATTTTACAAGGAGAACACGTGTGACATTCATTTGGGGCAAACAGAAGACTGAATCGCTGACTGAGTGAGAAAAGACAAGTACCATGCCTCAATGCAGAATAACATTATCCCTTACAGAAGTTTGTATCAGAACAAAGTAAGATGTCAATACACATTTTGAATTCTGAGCATTCAGATTTAAGTTTCTTAACATGGAACAAAATACTCTCTGTGGAAAACTGACCCTAAAGAGCATCACAGACTATACCTGCATGACTAAACAAGTTTTTCACATGAGTTCTGAAGAGGTGCAACCCAGTATATAGCATCTTTAGAAAATTGGTATTTCCCTCTGAATTTCTGAACATACCTTCAAACGTGACTAAGTGGAACACAGTCTAGCAAACTGCATTATCAGTGTTTTTTAACAATAATCTAGGGAAAATGAAAGGTTTGACAGAATTTTATTGAAACTGTTTTCCCTCATAAAAGAATCTTCAACACAGAAAGCCGACAAACAGAATTAAATGGGGCAAAGCTTTCTGCATTCCAACATAGATACAAGCAGAACTGTGATATATATTAATAACAAAGCAAATTTTTATTAGATTAATTACTTATGCATTTAATATTTTCTTATTTAAACAAAAAAGCTACAGGCTCAGGATACACTGAAATTCTGGATTGCTGGCTTATATAAATTTAAGCGTAAATTTAAACTTGGCATCAGTGTTTCTGGCATCAGATAGTGCTATGTTACAGAAGTGTTATGTAACCCAGCAGACACAGTCCGTACCTGAACGGGTAAGATGGGAGGAATACAATCAGCTGGAACCACAGGAAGTATAGTGGCTGATGTACACCAAGGGGCAGGGGAGCTGCACTACAAAGGCAGGACCGCCACCAAGTTCAAACTGATGTCTGAAATGGCAATCACTAAGGAGCAAAACTGCAGAGCAGCACAGACCGCTTCTACATGAGGCAAGAGTTGAGTTCAGAGACGCTGCTGCACTTAAAGCCATGTGGGATCCATCCACAAAGTACTTCAACTTCACTAGCAGCCTCTCCAAAAGTCTGACTGCTTGCCAACACCTGCTTGTAAATAATGAATGGTTGTAAATACATAAATGCTTTTCTTCATAGAATGAGGCCTTAAGTACGTGACAATCAGATATGCATCTTAATGCTTTGAGAGATAGAAACTATAAAATTCACTTAAGAGACGGTTAATCTTAAACTTCTTTCAAATACAGATTATAGATGTAACCATGATCAAATCTTTTCACGTGACAGACTTCAGTGCCAAGAACTACCTCCCCATCATCTCCATGTTATTTCTGAATACACCTCTTACCCACATTTAATCTACTTTTTTCAGCTAGCTCTAATGAAACTATAAAGCCAAGTCCCCAAACTCCTCCCTTTCCTACCTCTACTCAGACAGAAGTTCTACGTTGTCTTATTTCAAAATTGCATTTCTGAAATAAGGCTCCATAGAACTGAGGATGTCTGCATCTCCTGTTTCTTGATTACAAAGAAGTTCAGTAGCCTCAAGTGATGTCAAAACAAGCCTGTGCAGGCAGGGTGTTGCGAGCTAATGAAGTAACTGGATTAAAAGCTGCCTTTGCAAAAAATAAATGGAAGACAATATTTGGACTTTACTCATTTTAGTGATCAGCACCCAGGATCTAAGCCACATGAGCACACCAAGACAGCTGCAGCTTCCTCACACTGTCTTGCCACAGTTTATCATAACTAACTGCACCACAAACTGCATGCTAGCTTTACCAGTGAGACCCTTAAAGCGTGAAAAAGCCTAGCTTCATATTTGGGTTCTCACAGTTTCCAGCATCTTACCTCCAACAGCAAGAGCAAGGTCTCATTACAGTCATATTTTTTAGGAACTTGGGTCCAAAATGGTATGAAGCTTCAGTGTATCTAATTTTCCACGTGTCATAAATGCTACAACTTCTGGCCAGCATCACCATATCACAAAAGATCCTGAAAACATTGTGTCCCCAGTCCTGGTGAGGTCTAACAAAGATTAAGGTAGAGTTAATCCCACTTCACTTTCTGTAGAAGTTATATCAGGCTTCAGAAATTCAGGCTGAGCAACTTGGGGGTACGGAGAGTGACAGGATAAGAGTCAATTCTAGTTTTCAACCAGCTCTAGTCATACTTATTTTCTCAACTTCTCTGGTTTTCCATGGGACACCTGACATGGAACAATACAACAAAAGGTCACCGAAGAGTCTTCTTTGACTTGATAAGCATTAAAGGAACAACTGCAGTAAAGAAGAATAGCATAAGTTTAATAGGACACAAAAAAACCCAACAAAAACCAGTTGTCTTTCCTTTAAAAAGCAAATTTGACATATTTGGGGACTTTTGATGTTAGATTGAAACTTTAAAATTCTTTTACAGCCACAGTACACAGACATGGTCACCAAAAATCAGGACAAAATCCAAAATACCTATTAGCTCAATACGCATCCTATGTACTTAGGTACTGAAGAGCACTTAACCTCGACAGCAACCTCATCTGAGGGAAAGGAACAAGCAAGTAACAGGCAATGAACTACCAAAAAGCAGATAATCATGTAGCAGTGAATAAAACAAGAAAATAAAGAATGGCACAGCATTACTCCACCTGAATCTATAGTGGATATATATTCAAAGAGCAGTTTTGACTTTAGTATGTAACAATTTTAGAACCCTGCAGAGAATTCAGATTTTTAGGATAATCCACTGCTGGTAAAGAAATTGCAAAGCTTTCTGTAACAAAGAAAGTACTGTCCTGCTCAGTGTTAAACAGTTAATGTTTAATATGCTATACAGATCACATTTTTCCCATGCTTCACAGTCTGTGGTTATCATACAATGCTACAATACAAATTTCATAGAAAAGCACAGCTCGCATTAAGTAGTTAAAAAAAAAAAACCAAAAAAACAACACAACATCTTAGCATCAAACACTTCTAAAGCTAACATTCCCAAAGAAGATAAAAATTTGCCTCTGTACTAGCCTAAAACCACTAGGCAGAACACTGACTAGTCCCTGAAGACAGAGATTTAACACTCAGCAAATAATGTTCACACCTGCATTTCATACCTCCCAGGATAGTGTTCTTTAAGCTAATCAGAGTCACAGATCTTAGTGAAGCCCTTCTGCTACAGACACAGTAAAGATACAGCTTATAGAGCCAGAGAAAGTAAAGTCAACCCAGGAATAAAAGCACTCATCTAGAAGAGAAGATGTGGGCTCCCAGTCCTTGTTCCAAACACAGTCTCACCCTTCCTAGTCCATTTAGTCCCAGATTAAAGATATAAATAGTTCAGGAAACTAAATCCACAAAGCAATTCCAGAAGAAAGGAGTTTGAATTTTATATGGACACTTAGTGTCAGGAGAGGCAAGATTTTAAATCATTCTCACATTTCATCTTAGCTGCCTTACCAATAGCACAATGAAGCTGAGCAACAAAACTCCCAGAACTCTGGTCTGATTAAGTTTTCAAGACACTTTTTCCACTGGTGGTGCAGCTAAAAGACTTGTTTGCATGAAGGAAGGCTCTGCCAGAAGCTGCAAAGAGAAGGCTTCTGTTTCAGAAGCACTTAGAGCAAAATACAGAAAAAAACTCTACATGTCAGAATAAACCTGGCAAAGTTCTACCACCTGCATAGTCAACTCTGCTGCTGCTAGATCTCAAATCCACACGTCTGGATTTCCAAACTTTACTTCCCCTGAGCAAGCAGAGGGAGGCACTATGTTTCTGGGATACATTCGCTGGGCAAAGTCTACCAGTTGTTCTTACCCTTAAAGTAATCAGTGTGGCATTACTTCTTCAACTTACGGATTTATTTACTCCTTATTTCTGACTTTTTTCATCTGCTTGCACAATTAAAGAGGACTCCACTACTAAGTCTTATGTTCCTTTCTACCGTCTGATCCACAGACTCACAGAAGAAATGTGGCCTTTAGCAACCACTGAAATCTGGCCAGTTCCAAAAACTGAAGTTTTGCCGCTTTAAGCTCACAATTTCTGCAAAACAGCTCAAAAATATCTATTCTCCCTCAGAATACCAGAAACACCACCTTAATATGACTTGCTTTGAACGGAAGCCAAAGCTGAAGTAATGCTGCATTTGTGTAACCTGAAAAATCTGACAAAATACATCTATTCAACAATAACCATCAAGTTACCAAGTATGTACCAGAGTTCATCTGAATCCATAAACAGTCTAATCCCACACACAAAAAAAACCACCAAAACTGAACTAAACAACAGGGAAAAGGCTAAGTATACTTCTTCAAAGGCAGAAAAAAAAAAAAACCCACGTTCTTTCAGTCTGGATATCCTCAGATAGCATTAAATGAATAACTAGCCCTAATTCATGTAGTGTTGTATACCCATGCCCCAGTTGAAAACACACTGCACAACTAAGATGTTACTCATCCTCATAGTCTAATAAAAAAAGTTCTTAACTTCAAGTCTCACAGAAACAGAACTACAAATAACCCCAAACCTGCAAAGACATAGCACAAGCTTAATTTCATTCCCAACTGCAATTCACCAAGGTCAGCTGGAATGGTTACACAACTATTAAAAACCCTAAAAAAAATGGTTTAAAGCTTTACTGATCTTTCCCTCCCCTCCAACTTCCACTTCTTCCCTGACCACCCCCTTTGCCTTCAGATTCTAGCCCACATCCCTTTCCTCTTACAAGTGTCCTTGTGCTCCTTACTTGTTCAGCACATTCTTGAAGCTTTTTTGTTCCTAAACCTAAAGTCATCAGCCGAGTTTCCTAGCAACTAGTTGATGACCTTACTCAAGAGGGACATGCTTATCAAGTTGAGAGAGGGAGCATTTGTATCTCATTACTGAAGGAAAGGATACGCTTTTGGGGGAGGGCAGCATAAAGGGGGAGGGGATACTTAAAAAATGGGATTAAACTTAATTTTAAGCACAGGAGTACAGTATAGCCAAACCTCTACAGAAGCTCACTACGAGTTCTTAGTTTTAATGCCTGGGTCACATTTAAATGATACAGCACTACCTAACCGAACCCGTAGTATTAAGGGAACGACAACTAGAATACTTGGGATTTACTGGGGTCCTGCCCTCTCATCCTCGGGTTTGATCCCATCACCTCACTTTACTCCAGTATAACACTTTTTGCATAAAGACAGAAACCCACAGCAAAGAGCTGACTCCACTAAAAACTGACACTGCACACAAAGTTTTGCTTTTTCTCTCCAAGCAGGCTTCTCCAAATGCAGGTCCCCCAAGCGCAAGAAAAGCTGTGAGGCTCCCCCAGCCTTAATAAGGGTTTGCTTACACCACCGAGACTCCCCACCCACAGAGAGCGATTTCACCTTACGCCTACACTATCCAGGCTGCTTCCACCACTCTGGGGAAGCTGCGCTGCGCAGCCACGGCATGCGGCATGGTTTGAAAGGGTGAGCTCACCCAACAGGCAGACAACGTGCTCCAAAACAAAAGCTTTCTTTTGCAGCAGCTGAATGGGCACAAGCAGCAGGTGCGCGAAGCTGCCCCGACACGAGGGAGGTAAGAAGGAACCCAAACGCCATCACTGAAAGTAGCAACGACCTCGACACACACATGAAGTCACACTAGATGTAACCGCATCACATCCGTAACATAGCTAGGTGTAATGTGTAACTGTACCTTCAGACTGCACTGAAGAGGCACTAAGGAACCAAGAAATAAAACAAAAAACTAAATTTAGAACCCAAACCCTGACGTGACTTACACAAAAGCCTACACCAACTGCACAGGTCGTTTTTGCTTTTAGCCCTGAGTCACTCACTCTCCCATTACAAATGGATATTGAAGGCTTACACAGTCACGAAAGCAATCAAGTCACATGATTCGACTTTTTTCCTGCCAATTTGATGGCATTTAAAAGGAAACTGGATGAAGCAGCTCTTTTGCAACATGAATGTGTTAGGTACATCTGTCAGTCAATGCATTGGGGAGTTAAGTACAATCAAACACTTAACCAAGAGCCATATTATTTTCACTTGAGTAAAGAGGTTTTGGCTCTTCCAAGCTACTAAACAAGAAATGCTTTTTCCTTGAACATGCCAAGTTTTGCATTAAGACTGAAAATTATTTCATTTGCTAGTACACTATGTTGGAGTTTTTCGTTTGGGGTTGGTGCTGTTTTGTTAAATAGAAAGCATCACAATGACAGAAAAAAGCGGCTGTCTGCCCACTTTTGCTTCCTTCCCTGTCCCCTCCATGTAAGAAACAGCCAGAAGGGCAAAAGTTCAAAGGATTAGAATATCCTCCCTAAGTAGCCACAAAGTTAACGAGTCATTTAAAAATGTAGGGACTCTTTAAAATATATACACATATTATTCTTACATGTCTTGAAACAACTGAGATAAAACATTCCTTATGCTGTTAATACATCTGAAAGGAAGAACTGAAAATGCAGGATTAGTGAATGTATCAACTCCCAATTCCAAACTTGCTCTGCACAAGTTAAAACAGTTGTGAATTTATGAAATTCGCATCCTTTTTTCTATGCATGCCAAATATTTCCTGTTGATTAATCATCTTTCAACATACTAAGCGTAGGCTTTTAGCTATAGGGCATGAAAACCATATTAAAAATGGAGCAGCAAGAGCAACTGCAAAACTTGAGACCATTAAGTACCTCAGGTGCTTCTTAACAGTAGCTAAAGGACATCACAGCACTGGTGAATGGCTTCAGCCTACAGCCAATGAAGCTCTGAATCTTGCCTCTTTATCATAAAAGTTTTGAATGTACAATCCAGTAAGTACATAACATTAAAAAAGTCAGTACTAATATACTTTACCCACATCGGTCTGACGTTTCAGCTAATTCCCTTTGAGTTAGATCAGTAATAGGTGAAAAACTGACCTTACAAAAATTGACTTTGCAACTCCCTGAACTGGCTCACCATGGAGCCAGATAAATGCCAGGTACAACATGAAATGGGATACAAAAAATAATCTCTGAGGTAACATCTAGCCATTCAAGTGATTGCCTGATTTTAGTGATGTAGGCAGACTCCCCAGCTAAGCTCCCCCCAGGCCACGGTTACAATAGACATTTCTCTCCTATGGGAGAATACTGATCAAGTAGAATGGGTTTTCCTCCTAAAGCTCTTCTGTCATCGTTCCTGTTATTCAGTCCTGCCCTGTAGCAGGACAAGTTGTCAATACTCTTTTTTATTTCAAATCATGCAATCTAACCAGTTAAAAAAAACACCATCAAAGTTTTAACCAGCCTCAGCCCAGACCCATTCACCATGCACTCATGCAATCAAAGCACTTGTGCAGTAAAGGAAACGGCCAGCAAGGATGTAGGGACTGGTTATGTTCAAGCTGCTATTGAAACAGGTTTCCACAGAACTACAGCTTCACTGCCACTTACTCCCATGGCAACAGGCTGAAGTGGCTCTTCTTATAACCATCCCCTAAAAGACTTAAACTAGTAGAAAAAGAAATTCCCTAAAAGGTAGAAAGAATAAAAATTAAAAAGAGATAGCAACGAAATTGACATTATGACGGGAGAAGCATTTTTACAAGCTGGTGAGCCATACAATTGTTGAAATTCCTCCTAATCTGTAACACTTCACACAGCACCCAAAAGCTCCATGAAATTAATCAGAAACTGCAACAAGAGCACAAAGAGAACCTCTGCCATTAAAAGCTTATAAATGCATGCAAGCAACAAATGATTACTTAGGAAGGACAATGAAAAAATACTAGCCCCAAAACCAACTTGCCTAGTCTGTACAAATCTCTGTGAGCACTGTGGCAAATGAGCTTTAAAACACTCCAATACTGAGGCAGATTTGAAGATATTTACTTACAAGGAATTTCTCAAAATATGAATGGAATCAGTAGCAAAGCGTACAAGTTCTTGTATGAAATTTTTTTTTTTGTAAAGCATCAGTAGAAGCTAAACTATCCCTTTAAGACTGGTAGTTTCAACTCTATATTAAGCAGACTTGGCTTTGGAAGAGGCTGAGACAAGCACTGAATGTCCGTGAAGACGGATGGGCAGCTGAAGTTTGATGCAACACAGGGGCAGCCAGTGAGAGGTAGTAAGTCAAAGGAGACTGAAGTCACAAGCTATAATTATCTCTGCAGCAGCATTCCAAACACATAAAATACCTTCTGAATAAATACAGATTAGTTGATGCAAAATGACTAATTCAAATCTCATAGTCAATGTCACAGCAGTAACTAGATGATTAAGTCAAGTTTTTCAAACTTGAAACATTTAAGATCCATTAGTTGATGCAAAATGACTAATTCAAATCTCATAGTCAATGTCACAGCAGTAACTAGATGATTAAGTCATCTCTGCTTAAAGTTTTTCAAACTTGAAACATGTAAGATCCAGGAAACCGAGGAAAGGAGTCCTGAACTTCAACTAACTTTTCATGTCAAATAACACTTAAGAAGAACTTGAACCACGCATCTTGTTACAATGCTCCACAACGGATGAAGTGTACCAGGTTTAGCAATTAAGAGACTGGGATAGAACCGATCATTTAGCTCCTCTGGTAGTCAAATTTCTCCTAATTTAAGCTTCTGTAAGATCCTGTTGCAAGCATAAGAACATGAACAGGCTTAAGTTTCTTACTATAGATATTTGACAAAGTGTACTAGCTACCAAATGCTGACTTACCACATCTGCATTAGGTTCTGCTCCTGTACACACGTTATTGGAAATACTTTTTGGAAGTTTAACGATAGGAAATAGCCACAGACTTTTCTCAAAGATTACCTGAACTTTATTTTTATTTAAAAGCTTAAGACTCTATTAATAACACATCACATGTTGCAGAATTTCAGTACAATACTAAATTACTTCCTACTATCATTGTAAAAAAAAACAACCCCAAAACAAAAAAAACCACCACCACAAAAGCAGCAATAAGAGTTATCACTACATACTAAAGAAATTCCTTCCTATTTACCTCAGAACTCTACTCAAATTCTCATCCTTGGTTTGAGCATTTATGTGCACAGTATTACCACTCTGTATAACATATTTTCTCAAGGCTAAATGGATCACTACGTATGTAATCCCTTTTTTATACCCACACAAAGATAGATACTCATCTGCCTGTGTTAACATCTCATAGTTACTGCAAATTTGTGTTCTGCTATTACATGTTTTAAAAAGTTTAACAGCAGTAGGTCATTATTTTATTTGTTAAATCAGAATCACAAGTTAGGCATCTATATTTATTCTCAGTCTTCTAAAACCCTACACAAACCTGAACTTGCTCCAAATGGAATGCAATGATTTACCAAACATTGTATAGCCAGGAAGAGGTTACCAGCATGTACACAGTCCCCCTGAAGCCACAGCATAGGCAAACATGTGCTCAGTGCCACTGACAATGAAAAACAATAGACTTTCTTTACATTAGCTCTTTGAGATGACCACGTATTCTGGAAAGCTTAGAATGAGTCAATAAAAAAACCAAACACCCAGATTACACATCCATAAGACCTAACAAAATGATCTGCCAGCACTTAACACCACGACTGAGCTTTCCTCTTCAAAAGAGAACTCTGTATTGCCCTTTGGAAGACAATTTAGCACCAGTTATCACAATAAAATAATTGAAGATCTGAAGAGATACATAATTTCTATTACCCTAGTCCAGGATTTGTTGATGAAAGCTCATATTGTCACGACAAATGATGATGAAATGAAAAACGTTCACCCAAGTTAAGCAGAATTTGCACGTTTGGGGGCTGGACTAGGTGATCTCTAGGGGTCCCTTCCAACTCAAACGATTCCATGATTTGGGGAATCCCCAGCTACATAAACTGAATAATCATATGCAGTTATAATACGTACCAAAAGACCCTTCAAACGGCCATCAAGTTCTCCCTCACTACAGACTAGAGAAGAATTAGTACAATTAGAAGAGATCACAGGATGCAGAAATAGCTGTCCAAATGTAAATTCATACCAGAAGTCTGCAAAACAGCAGATGACTGAATTTCACTACATCAATCTGCTTAATGGTCGTCTTCCATAAGCACCAAGGCAGTGATCCACCTCACTCACAGTACATATAATTCTACTCACAATAAGCCTTTTTTCGCAGCTTTCTTTGCATGAAATTTTTCAATATAAATCTTAACTTCTAACTCTGTCAACCAAATACTGGTAACTTGTAGAAACAAGACAGATGCTGTGCAAGCACTAACTCTGCTTAGAGAAACAGAGTTCATGCAGAGCTACAGATACCTTTCATGCAGAAGATCAGTTCATCATTCCATTCTAGACATGGAATTTCATTTCCATGAGTAATTTCCCAAAATAGAGTGACATCAACAAAGGCACTAACAATTCAACAGGAAACAAAAACTGACCTCCTGACACCACTGATACACATTTTACTGTGAACCTGGACCTCCGCAGGTGTTCTGTGATCTTTTGTAGCTTCACATAAATTTGGGTCAACTAGTGGAATTTTTTTTATTTTTTTTTTATAGGAAACACTTACATGGCACTCTGACAGAGTTTATTGTAGGAACTTAATAACACCTAATGTTTGAGATGAAAAGCATTTGGTACTTCTCAGCAGCCCAGGCACCTTTGGTTTGCTTTTGGGTTTCGGTTTGTTTGTTTGAGATTATCTACTCCTTTGTTTTCTCTCAGCAAGAAAACCAAATGAGTTTAGATACACTTAATCTAACTCTCTTCCTCTCCCCACACCCTCCAATTCTCTGTGTTTTCTCCAGGGAGTTCTATCATTCTGATTCTAGGAGTTCAATCATGGTCATCAAGCGTGGGACAACCGGGTTGCCACGGCTCTCTGGAAGCCACCTGGCCCTTCCACTCCCTCAGCAGAGGGCCAACCGTGGAGCCTCATCCAGACACTTAAACAGAGCTCTTAACACACACAGGGTTGGGTTTCATAGAAAGGCCTAGGCTGGAAGGGACCTTAAGAGATCACCAAATCCAACCACCCTGCCATGGGGACCAAGGCCTTATCCACTTGAACACCTCAAGAGAGGGGGCATCCACAGCTTCTCTGGACAATTTATTCCAGCGTCAGCCTACCCTTGTATTGAAGATTTTTTTCCTAAGATCGGATCTAAACCTGTTTTCCTTTAACTTAAATCCATCTCCCCTTGTCCTATCGGTGGATACTTTTGTAAAAAAGGGTCTGGGGTTTTTCGATCTAAATTTCTTCGCTCTTTTTTCCACCTGGCTTTTCACTCGTGGCGCTTACCCGGCCTCACACGCCCACACC
>NW_009735635.1:0-72256 GCF_000703405.1 Apaloderma vittatum | reverse complement strand
ATTCCTGATCCCACATCTGGATGGTATCCCCGTACACTTCCTAGGACGTGCTTCCACTGCCTGTGTATTTCCTTCTTACATTTTAGTTTGATCAGGAGCTCCTTACTCAGCCATGCTGGTCTCCTGCATTCCTTGTCTGATTGCTTACAAATGGAAATCAAGAGTTCTTGTGTTCTAAGAATTCAGTCCTTAAACAACTGAATGTTTGCGCTCCAAAAATTTAGGATCTTAATCGTGGCCAGACTCTCCATGCCACTGCACATAAGAGTCAATATGTAGATACACATTTTCAAAACGTAGTGTGAATGAACACAGGAAACGAAGATCTTGTCCCAAGCATCAGACCCCAATATTTGGCATTCATAACTGGTACTCCTAAGTGCGAGGGCAATAATGACTCCCAGAGAATGGAAGACTGCCATTGTGCTCCTTGCACTCCTCTGGAAAGGTGACTGCTGACAGGCTGCTCTTGTACTTGCCTGCATATGGACATCATATGTTATTGCATCCCAGGTTATGCATTTTCAGCTTTAGATTGTAAATCCAGTCAGATCAGGAGATGGTTCTTTGCCACATTACACCGGCAATGGTGGAAACAATTTAATTCCTGAGAATTCAAGGTAATGTAACTTATGAAAAGAGTAAGTCAGCTGAAGTCAAAATTAGGTTCTGTCCCTAATTATTTCACAGAAGTTTTGTGTGCTTTTGAACAAACCATTTTATACTCACTCTGTTTACCCAGCTGTAAAATGGAATTGGTTTTAAAAATTCCTAAGAAGAGTGCTACAAGGTTTAAATAATTTTTGTCTGTAAAGTACTTTAGCTCTACAAGTGAGTGGCCCTTTCCATTGTAAGTGGAAGATAAGTAATTTTACGGCATTTCATTACAGGACAGGAAATATAATCACCACATAAATACAGCTGTGTTTACTAGAATTGACTACTAGATGTCACTCTTGTTTCACATATATAGCTGGGAAGACAGCTCATACTCTATTATTAGTCTCCTCACCATTTTGACTCTATATATGAGCGATCATTTGCTGTGAAAACATAAGGTAAGTCATCTTACTGAAGGAGAAGTCTGGAGAAGAAACAGGGAACCATAGACCAATTAAAATGTCGGTGGAGGAAGTTATTCCATGGCAATTGTTTATATATTGGAAACTATCGTGAATGTACCAGCTGCTTCAGCCACAGGAGATGAATGTCCTGGTGCTTCTGTTTAAGGACTCAAAGCATTATTTTATAAAGGCCAAAACCCAACAAGCAGAAGCACTCCATAGTGAAGCTTCCTTCCCAGAGCTGCTCTGCACAGGAGGCACAAGAGAAGGCAAAGGCTCTCTGCAGACAAGTCCCACCTCAGAAGCTGTAGTAGAGAATTAGAGAGTAAGAATGATAATCAGGTTCCCTAGTTTCTTTTCTTTAACATGTATATTTTGCACTATTCAAAGGGCTGTGGTATTGAAATGAGTCATCCTTTGCTAGATACTCTTCCCAGTTTTATTTTCCTCTTAATGATTCTTCTGCATCCCAGGAAAGACCTTTTCCCTCTAGCTTTCTGTTTATCTTCTGCCATGCCTCAGCTGGTAAAAAAATAATTACTGAACTCTTCTTTAGAGAAGAGAGAGAAATCACCACAGCAAATATTCTTCAGATGCTGCAAGGAAATTGTGCCACCTAATGAAAAGGCTTAGAAAATTCTACTGTAGGGAATTATTTGGGAAGAATATTTTCATAAAAACCAGCTTATTTCTAGTGAGACTGGGTATGTCTGCCCTCACTTTCTTATTTGCTGCAAAAGGCATTTCAACATGCTTTTGAGATTCAGTATACCCTTTTTATTACTTACGTAACTGATGGAGAAAAATAGCTAAAGTCTTTAAATTTTTCCTCAAAAAATCACAAATGGATAAACTAAGAAATATGCATTGGTGAATTAAAAGGTGTGGCAGTCCCTGTTACTGTTGAAGAGATATATGCCCAGCTTAAAAGGTGAAAGCATCTTCTCTCTTATAAGCCAGTTTAGCTGGCATGAAAGCTAGCAGTTCAGACACCTTCTTATTGAAACCCTACATCTTGAGGCATGTGATAAATGCTTTTGAGGTCATGTTGTTACGTTTAGAATGAATTCCTTTATTAAATTCCCATGCTTTCTCTCCCCAGTCCTACATCGTTTGGACCTGATTTATTTCTTCCAGGAGTGATACTTGATATTGGATGAGTCTGCCTTTTGCAGGTTGGTGCGGCTATAGGAAGTAAAACTGTGGAGATAACCTCTAAAAAGGAGAAGGAAAGAAAGCCCTTCAGGCTTGCTTGCAAGGCTTGTAATATGCCTTTTAGTAATACATTCACTAGTAATTATCCATTCCCCACAGAAATGCTACAGGGACAAAGAAAATAAACTGATGGAAAAAGATAGTTAAATTCTTTTTGCAAAAGGGAGCAGGAGTGTTTGATTCAATGTACAAGTTTTTATCTAAGATGAGAATTTCCGTAATTTGCCCTTAAGTCCTTTGACTAAAAGGTGCCATAAAGGTATATTTGCAAGGAGAATTTGTTGACGTTTACAGCACAACTCAAATAAATCTACGTTAATATTGCCCCCTTCACATCCACTGAACTGTAGGCAAAAGGACAAAGTCGACTTGCAAGCAAAACAACAAACATGCTTAATGGCACAGACCTCTTGTGAAGGAATACTCTCAACAGGCTCAGGGATCCAGGAAAGACAGAGAAAAGGTAGACATGGGAAAGCTCTCAGTGAAAAAGGCAGATAGCTTCCAGAGAAGATGCGATATGATAGCATCCCCTACTACTTATTATTTATTCTAATCAAAAGAAGCCTCTAAATAAAGACTACAATTAATGCAGATTCAAGCTGATGAAAAATAGAGACTTTTGGTCTTAGATGTTTTTGGAATAGAGTATGAAGACGATTAAAAGTGGAACTACACATCTACACAGGTACTGGGAAGTCAAGGGTATTAGCTGTTAGAGGATTTCACTGAGCAAGGTAGATATTTCACACATACTTTGAGAAGGCAGCATTAAGTAACAAATGCATAACATGGCAAATCTTTTTCAGCATAGATTTGTAAAAGAATCTGGGAAGATAAAGTGGAAGCAAAAAAAAAAAAGCAACATTTGAATATTTGTTTATCCAAAGAATTTGTGTGCTTTGAAGACTCACAACAGTTGAGTAGAAATCTCATGATATTAGTATTTCTTCTGGGATTTCCAGTTCTTATTGCTTCTGATCCTAACCATATGTAAAGAAAGAATGAACAAATCCCATGTGGCTGTGCAATTCACAACCTTAACAAAACTGGTGGGAAAATAACTTTAAAATTAGCACTTTCAGTTTTTGAGACAGCTGAAACTAATCAGCCATCCTTGGCAACCTCATTCCCCCAAAGCATTACACTCAAAAGTAACCTACAACCTATAATTTGAAGATACTTGTGAGTTCTAAGTTTCTAGAGCCCTTATTCAACCTATATTCATTATTCAACCTATATACAAAATAAGAACCTCAAAAAATGCATTCATCATTAAAAATTGAAAGCCTAAGTATTTAGTATTCAAAGTATTTAGTATTCAAAGCAGTTCATGACTTTACACCTGTAAATACGAATCTGGAAACCTTTCTTTAGTCAGCAGGTAAAATTGAGGCAATTTGATTTCCAAGGAACGTATTCATTAAGTACAGTAGAGATGGACAATACTTGTATAACGAATTGCGTGGTCAGGCAATTTGTCTTATCAGTAAGATCCTAACATGGCTATATTATTATATCCCACTCCTATATTCTTGCCCATTGTTGATTCAGAGTTCTGTACCATTTGGCTCAGATCTCTTGGAGATTGGATGTCCCTATGTACAGGTGTGTGTATCTCCTCCCAAAGAAAGAAATACAGAAACATGCAGTGGCTGCCTTGGGCTGGAATCAGTTGAGACTCAATATTACTTCCATTGCCTTTTCCTTATATACATGACATTAAGCAGATACAATAAAAACAATTCTAATTAATTTTTAAATACAAAGTCAACACTGTATTGCACCCAGCTGTATTTATTATTTTGAGTCCAGAAGAATCTAGTATTTCTTGTTTACATGTAAAACAGCAACAGAGCATTTCAACTCTATCTCTGTATAACTAATGTAGCTGAAGACTTTCCCACCTCCTTTTAAAGAGAAGAAATCATGTGTAATCTAAAAATTTCCTCTGGCTAATGTTATATCTGAACGTTAAGTTGCTGAAATGATTCTAGGTGGCTCCATGCATATTTAACCAAAATGGCTTGACATTTAGGCATATTCCTGCAACAACTTGCAGGTTAAAGGAGAAAAAGAAGGTAATTTATTTCTGGTTGTTAAATGCAATGAATCATTCCTTCTATAGCTCACATAGGAAAAAAAAAAATCTGTTCCTCAATATTTTAATACTTTGAAGTAATAATATATCATTTAGTAGAGAAGCAAGTATTTAAAATTAAATGAAAGCAGAATCACTGAGGTAAATAGCGGACTGCTATCATGGACAGATGCAAAACTCTGATAGCATGCACTAGAACAAGACTGGAATTAGGTTGGAAACATATCTTATCAATAACAATGTAGTTATGAGACTTAATTGTTATGAAATGCTCCAGGATGTGCTACAGGCATTGCAAATGAGTAAGAGAAAGTGTTCTTTAGTCTGAATAAAACACCTAAAAGGAAAGAGAAAGAGGCATGAGAGGAAGTGGTACAGGAGGAATAAAGAAAAATTGGACTAAATGAAGGTCAGAGGTTTCTCATGTACAAGACAATATCTGTTGCTACATCAGTTGCACCTGGAGTTAGAAAATGCCTGGGATTGAAACTACAGTTTTGTGGAGCAAGCAAGAGATTAGGAAAAGATAAAAGCAATACTGAGTTCTTCCCTAACACTCAGGTGTTTCAAGCTACATCAGTGCAAATTGCTGGATTCCTCACTGTGTTTGAACAATAACATATCTTTTAGAACCCTCAAGATCTAAGAGGCTTTGTTTGCTCCTTGTATCAAGCCAAAAATCAGCTCATGTTGTACATATGAACTCAGTGAACCAAGCAAATGCAGAAGACATTTCTGCTTCTCAGTATACTACTTGTTGATTTGTTTTCTTAATAATCAGAGCTTGCATTGCTCACACTATTAGGAAACAATGAATGCTTCTGAAATCAATGCTCTGTGTGAGTGCATGCTTTATCGGGAGCTGCTGATCACCCAATCCTTATCTAAAGCCGTTTCTAAACAACCAGACAATCAGATGCACTTCAGTTCAGAAAATATTCTTTAGCCTTACAGTATAGTAGAGAAAACTGACAAAGTGTACTCAATATAGCTCTAATATTAGTGAAGGCTTTAGCAATTATATACCTATAACATGAGAAAGTTTCCCCTACAGGAAGATTCTATTGCCATGGTAACTGAGAAAGGAAGTCAATTTAACATAGTAGCTCACATTTTCCTCATTTTCTGTATCAGCATTTGCTCAGGGCAGTTGCATTTTTTTAGAGCCAAAGAAATTTAATCAAAGATACAAAGTTTCTGGAAGCAATGGGAGTTTATTTACATTGTGGGAAAATAGTATTTCTACGTTGTAATAAGTAGACTTTAGTATAATCATAGAATGGTTTGGCTTGATCTTCAAAGATCCTCTAGACCAATCCTCCTGCCATGGGCAGAGACGTCTTTCACTAGATGAGGTAAGAATGTATTATGTATTATGACTCTTGAATATGAAAAATTCACAGTAAGTCAAACAAGAAATGCTTTAACTTGGTTTTCAACGTTAATCCAGATTTGTGTACACTGGCCATGAAGTGCCATTCAGGAAAACAGCTAAAAGATAGAGGTCTGTAAGATGGCTGGTCACATCCTGGGCTGCATCAAAAGCAGTGTGGCCAGCAGATCGAGAGAGGTGATTTCGTCCCTCTACTCTGCTCTGGTGAGACCTCACCTGGAGTTCTGTGCCCAGCTCTGGCGCCCTCAACACAAGAAGGGTGTTGGACCTGTTGGAGCAGGTCCAGAGGAGGCCACAAAGATGACCAGTGCGCTGGAGCATCTCTCTTACGAAGACAGGCTGAGAGAGTTGGAGCTGTTCAGCTTGGAGAAGGGAAGGCTCTGGGGAGACATTATAGCAGTTTTTCAGTACCTGAAGGAGGCTACAGGAAAACTGAGAGACTGTTCACAAGGATGTGTAGCGACAGGACAAGGGGCAATGGTTTTAAACTTGAGCAGGGTAGATTGAGATTAGATGTTAGAAAAAAGTTCTTTATAGTGAAGGTGGTGAAACACCGCAACAGATTGCTGGGAGAGATGGTGGAGTCCCCTTCTCTGGAGACATTCAAGGTCAGGTTTGATGGGGCTCTGAGCAACCTGATCTAGTTACAGATGTCCCTACTCACTGCAGGGGAGTTGTATTAGATGACATTAGAAAGTCCCTTCTAAACCAAAGCATTCTATGATTCTATAAGATTCAGAACATTGAAAAAACTCCACATAGATGAAGAAGCAGATTTCACAAAATGCATTTGATAAGGAAGGCAAATAGAGTAAAAAATTATAGACTGTCAAGGAACTCAGAGCAGCTGGGACAAGATAAAAAGCCACATAGACACAAAGTATTCAGAGGTCTGTTTCAAGGTACTCGAGACCAGGTTAGTTTTTCAGTTCTTAGCTGACACTGTAAGAGTTATGTTACAAATAATTTAGCTGCAGAAAAAAATGCACCGCACTCTACAAAATAGGGTGGTTTAGAGAACAAACCACATAAGTTTGGCAAAAAGATGAGAAACAGAGGGCATGGAAATTGAACTTAACAGGGAAAAGCGGTCAGTTACAAAATATGAAAATGGGAATACCTAAGACAAAACAGTATCCTATTTGAGGCAAACCAGAAAGAAGCACAGAGTAGGGTGGTTGATGTACACTTCTCCTTGGGAAGGGATCACTTATCCTTACCTTGCTCCCATTTAAAAACATATGTATATATATATTGAAAGGTGTAGCTGTCAGTGTTGACCACAATAACAACATATTTGGCAAAGCTGCCTTTGTTGTTTACGAAAGCAAAGCAAGATTCAGCTAAGCCAGAAGATTTAGAAACTTGCAAGTATCGAAACAAACAGAGAGCAAACAGGTATTTTATGAGGAAATATGTGAAGCTGTAATAAGGATCATATTATAAAAGATCACAGCACCAAAAGAGTGTAGAAGAGATACTACTGTTCTCAGTTCCTTTTATTACTTTTGAGTCTGAGATGTGTGTCAGAATTGCGTGCCACCCTTGGACTGAACCTGAAGTAGTGGAGAGAGCCAGAATCAAAACTGTGTGTAATTAAAGAGGTACTTGCTTTATGCTTAGGAAGCAATAAAGAGTGATACAAGAGTTGATGATCAGGCCAAAACTAATCTAAGATTATAGGGTGCCTGATGACTTGGTGGTTGCAGATTAGGGCAAAGTGGTTATAGAACGAGACCATCCTTCAAGTCTTACTCAAGCTGATTACTCCTTGGGGAAGGGTGATAGTGTCTTTTGGGTGGGAGGAAGCATGTCTCATACGAACAGCAACCTATTGAGTTCAGGCTGTAGGTTTGCTCAGCAAACGAAGAACTGAAAACTACAAACTCCACAGTGGAAGACAGAGATGACTGATGGCTCTTTTTTGTAGACAATGCAGAAAATCAGGTTCCTGATAGGACCTGACACCTGTGGCAATGGGCTGCCTTGGCAGAAGACAAATCAATTGATAATGATTGTAAACAGGAGTTATGCAGTCTACAGTGCTCGTGTAATTTACTGATTACACCATCACAATTTGGGATTATTTTTTAAGCAAATCAGAAGTAAGCAGAAATTCTTAGCGTGGGACAGAAAGAATTCACAAGTAGTTTTAATATCCTCCAGAGGATGAGATTAAGGTGGGGCTAGCACATTCTGGATATAAGTTCCCTTAGGAGATGACGTTATCATAGAAGGTTTTCTTCTCTTTAATACAGAAAGATGATCCAGAAGGTCTTGTGTAGGGATGTGTTCTGTCTCAATAAAATGGCAAGAGTACCTTTGCACCAACTTACTTATTCAACTATAGGCATGTTCTGCTACAAATGTTCAAGGATTAATATTTTTTTTAGGTTGAGCAGTGAGAGAAACACCTGAGAAAAATTGTTGTTTAAAATACATGACCAGTCCCTTTTATATCCTTCTACTGTGTACAATTCTCTGTTCCCCCTAGCTCCCCTTCTGCTTGTTCACTCATCAGTTTGCACACCTGACCTTGAATGTCTCCAAGGAGGAGGACTCCATCACCTCTCTGGCAAGAAAATAGTTGAGCCTCCTTCTGCTAGGTCATTGCTCTAGCCAACCGAAAGATGATGAAAACCTGCAGTGATCGGATACTTTCTTGCAAGCTCTTCAGAAAGAGGTTGAAAACTGAAGTAAAATTCTAATGAATGACCAGATTCCATCATGGGAAAAAACAATCAAACTAACAAACAGATCACCCAGAACCTGGTACCAACAAAATCTCCCAGGGAAGACATGGCTTTGCAGCTTCGTAAAAGAGTTTACTATTCAGAGTTTACTACTCAGTGTAGCATCACTTACTTTGGAGGAGTTTTGCCATTTTTACCAATACTAAGGGTGTGGCACAGAGCTTTCCCTGAAGCTGTAAGGATTTTGGGCTCATCTACTGTGGAGAAGAGTTTACGAGGTGACCTCATTGCTCTCTACAGCCTCCTGAGGGAAGAAATGTGGAGAGGGAGGTGCTGAACTCCTCTCTGGGACACAGGGACAGGGCGTGTGGGAATGGCTCAAAGCTGTGCTCATTCACCTTGTTTAGCTTTGACATTGGGAAGCATTTCTTTACCAAGAGGATGGTGGAACACTGGGACAGGTTTCCTGGAGAGGTGGTCTATGCCCCATGCATCTCAGTGTTTAAGAAGCATTTGGACAATGCTCTTAAAAACATTCTTTAACTGAAGTGATCAGGCAGATGGACTAGATGATCGTTGTACGTGTCTTTCAACTGAACTATTCTATTCTATTCTATTCTATTCTATTCTATTCTATTCTATTCTATTCTATTCTATTCTATTCTATTCTATTCTATTCCATTCCATTCCATTCCGTTCCGTTCCGTTCCGTTCCATTCCATTCTATTCTATTTCATTCTTTTCCCCGCCCTCACCATTTTTTTTCGTATGTTCCAAACTACAGAGTCTTCAGGGTGCATTCAAATTCTGCAGGGTGCAAATCAATAAATGGTCATCTGTGCTTATAGCCTGAGATCTCCCAGTTTCTTTCTGTGAGTGTACTTTCAAGTAATTTCTGTTGTCTTGTGGCAGTTCATTTGATCTTCTTCAGGAGATGACCTCTCAGCATGTTTCAGACGTGTTTCTTGACAGTACCAGCACATTTAAGCATACTTGCTCTGTATTTTTGATATAGAATTCCAAGGTTCTCCAGAGTCCCTGGAAATTTATGTTATCTAGCAATAGAAAGAAAAGAACAACCAGAATTTGTGCACTCAGCATATATTACACGCATTTTTAATTATTTGTTATAATCAATTTAATTATGGCAATTACTATGAGTTAGGGATTTTCTCTTTCTGGGAGGTAAAAGGGTAAATTAAACACCTCAGAATGGTCTGAGAAAGAGCAGAACCAGCAGAATTAGTCACTTCACAAAACCAAACAGATTCCTTTCTTCACTGTTCCTGAGGGTCTGAATTTTTCATTGTTTTGTGTGAGGTAACCTGTCCTCAGTGGGATGCACAACTTGATTCGCATCCCAGAGTGGCCTCTTGGCTTATAGGACAGGAATTCCCTGAAGCAGAGGACAGGACTGCAATACAGTGTGACATCGTCACAGGGAAACATGATCAATTCACATAGCTCAAACCAAACCAGTTTAAAACAGATTGGATCTATTATTAGGGGGCTGGTTAGCTCAGTGGGTTGAGCGTGATGCTGACAGCAATGACAACACCGAGGTCGCGGGTTCGATTCCCGCTCGGTCCCCATGTGTTGCCTGGTCTAGTTAAGAGGTGGCGTCCCTGCCCATGACAGGGAGGCTGGATTAAATGATCTCTAAGGTCCCTTCCAACCTAGGCCATTCTATGATTCTATGATTACTGACATGTAATTAACTGGCATTCAGTACACTATACATTTAGGATCAATATCAGCAATAAAGCAGTGAAAGCAAGTACTATATGTTTGTAAAATGTTGATGAACACAACTTTCGAAAAACCTTCCTGTAATCTCCAAAAATTCAGAACATATTCCATTTGCTGAAGCTACCTGCACTCAGACATATAGCTCATCTTCTGAAATTGAATATTCTCCTTCTTCCTTCCCCTTTCTATGTGTGTGTGGCTGTTCCAAGCTTATTTGTATCATGTGTTCCACATGCTCTTGTGGGAGATCCTCGCCCGTTCAGATGCACTCTCCCAAAATGTGGAATCATATTTGTTGCACCCCATAGGTGGAAGAGTTCTGCTGCTAAACGTCCTGTCCTCTTCATCCAGGATCAGGTGGATAAGCAGAATTAAAAAGGCATTACCATATGCTAGGACAGCATTGTAGTTACAGGATCAGCAACCATCTTCAGCTGTCATAGAATGTCCATCTTTCTAAAAAGCTGTTATGCTGACCACGTGTCACACCTGCATCCATTGTGAGCCTGTGCCTTGGAGACTTTCTCCTAGGCTACTACACTTACTGCTATGAAATGGTCTAAATCTCGTCCATCTGCAAAAATTTTGTTCTGTTCACCTTTACTGCAAAACAGTAGAGGATGAAGCTCACAAGGAAAAGATACGTTGCAGATCTTTGTGATGGAAATTAGACTTCACACTACAAAGCAAATTTTCTCAGAAATGTTATTAAAACCAGTTATTAAATTTAAGTTGCCTATTAATGTGCTCAACTTGCACACAATATACAATCATTGGTCCATTAAAATTTCATTTAATAATAACAAATTAATTGATTATCCATTAAATGGTCTCTGGCTTTACTTTCACTTGTCTTATCAGTAGCATTATCTTACGTATAATCTTGTTCAGCAAAAGTAAGATTCTCTGCTTAACAAATATGCAACCCAAGAATCCACTGTACAAGAGGTGTCAGGGAATTGTGTTCTACTGTTTTTTTTCTAATGGAAATTCATTTCTAAATCTATTTTATTATAATGTCTTTTTTGTTTAGATTACAGATTGCACTAAAATTATCTCACGTAAAGCCTTATGTAACATGATATCTAGCTTTCTTTGGTTTTCTTTTTTTTTTGGCTTTCAAGGTACGTAATTCATTTTAAAATACAGTGTTATAGTCTACTGTAGTTGAAACTTTAATTCTGTTTATTTTGTGACAGAAAAAATGTGTATTTGCTGTTCCTCAGCTTTCTTGTTTTCAGTAGGAAAAACTATTTGATTCTCTAAGTATTTATTTCTGAAGTATAGCAAATTTAAATGGTAAAGGCCTTCTAAATAAAATAAGAGATTCTAAAAGCTTCAAGTCTTTCATCAGCAGGGCTTTTCCTTGTTTGTATAAAAAATTGGTAAGCATTTCAGGGGCAGAGGATTCAACAGAAGATTGAGTAAAATCAGATTAAGATAGAAGGAAATTTCCAAATTAAATTACTTGAAACATATTCTAAGTGGTTTTCAGTAATGGATTAGCTCACCTTTCCTGAAGTTTGAAAGTGATTGAGAAGAAGGTTTATTTGTAAAGAATACTGTCTGAATTTTAATCTCACTTAGCATACTACATCAATCTCAAGCCAGTAGGGACAGAAATATGGGAACCTTGCATTTAACCATATTTTGTGGATACAATTGCAACACTAGAATAACTTTGTTTTCGTCTTGCTACTGGTAAAAGTTACCTTGCTAAATATAGAGTAGCCCAGACTCTCATCTGATATTGTTCCACTCACCGGATTGAAAAAAACTGAAGATCTGGGCAGTTGTCTTTTTACTCCTGTGTAGTTACCAGCACAGTTTGCAGCATAAAGCTAAGGGATCCCCACACAAACTAGTGCAGACTCACATCTGCTGTGGAGATTCATGGCTGATCACTTAGTTTACTGACATCCCTTTCCCATAAGCTGTAAATTGAGTTGTAATTGCTTTTTCACCAGACCACATTTCTCTTACTTTTCTTACACTGCCACTCAGCAAATATACAGGTGCAAGTTGTACAAATGAAAGAGATAGCATTCTGTAGGACAAAGTTGAAAACACTCTATGAAATGTGATTAAAAGCACAGATAAAATTAATAACAGTTTCACTGAGCATTTGATGAGGATTTAAATGGGTATATAAGCATGAAATTAGATAAAATTTGGATTAAGAAAATAAATGCTGGTACTTTTTTGGAAAGATTTAACTTTATTAAATTAGTAAATCTGTCGTCTCTGTATTTTCAGTTTCTGATTTTGCTGCAAAGTTAGGAATTGTGTCTGTTTGAGTCTGAATTCCAGGAAATGCTTCTTGATTTTTTTTTTTATTTTTTCAAGTTTTAAATACAAATGAGATATATCTATTGCACAACTTATCATTTCAGATTACTCAAATAAGTATTCATAGCTAACACCATTTTAAACATATGATCCCGCTAATTCACTAAGTGATCAGAAACTGTGAATCCAGCAAAAAAATCATCAAAATATTCCATTTTAATCGTATTAGAGTGAAACCCACTTGTCTACTTGACTTAACAGCTCAATGCATCTTTTTTTTTTCAAATGCATTAACCAGATCTGCATTAGGAAAACTAAATCGAGAAGTCTCTCTCTAGCAGTATCATTAAGCCTAAACTTACCACCAGCATAGTCTCTTTGAATCAAATTATCTAATCCATCTTCTGTAGAACAAACTATCTGAAGGCTGCTACAGCCCTGTCAGCACTTTTTGTTGTCAGCTTGCAAAGGGAGTTGATCCTTTACCAGGCTTTAGCTTCATCAGGAATTACTTGCCTTTCAATGTTTTGACCCTCATATCGCAGAAAGCAAATGCTCCTTTTATATCCATATAGTAGATATGTTCTTTGCTCTAGTTCTAAGAACACTGAAACCTAAGAAAACCTCAGGGAAAATTAAGGAGACAACAATCAAAGAGGGCTGCTGAGAAGGGAAGTCTGAAGCCTCTCAGGAAATGTTTTGACCTACTGTCTCTTATACCTGGCCAGAAACTCTTTAGTTAGAAAATTCACATGTAGTGTATACAACAGGTAGTATCATGGTTGTTAGTAATATGTCAATCGCTGTTTGAGCTATACTGTGCTCAAAAATGTTTTTTCAAGGAACAGTTATTACACTGCCTTCCTTACACAAATATTTCACAACTTCCAATTTCCCACTTGCCTGGTTTAATTTTTTGGTTTTTAAAATGGACAAAGACTGAAGAGAAGAACTACATTATAGGTATAATAATCAAGGTGGTCTCAATAATTTAGGACTGTAGGGTGTTAATGAATTCCTAAAATGAAGATATGTTTTATGTTTGTGGGAATCCTGGTGCACTAGTGAGCATCGTGCTGTGCTGAGTGGTGAGTAGGAGACCAGGGGACCGGAGTCCTGAGATCTGGGCAGTGGTACCAGACAGACAGAGGGGCCATACTGGTACTCAGGGGATGCACAGACTTGTGTGTGCTTGAGGATCCTGAGAGTGAGGAGAGGTTGGTTTTCACTGCGGAGCTTCAATCCTGACCAGCTGGGAGGGGGAAGGGGACTTGGCTGTCACCCCTACATTTTATGTGAGTCCTGGCACTGTTTTTTGCGGGTGTTGCTGAAGGCAGCACCTTGCTTGTGACAGTCTGTGCAGGTCACCATGTCAGTCCTCTGTGTGTGTGTGTAATTTACATAAAAACTTGCAGTAAACCATACATATCTGTACAAGTGTGCAATTGCGTTTTAATTATGAGCGGATTTTATTGCACTGATACACATGGTTGCAAAGACCACAAATATCACCTAGAACAGAAATTCCAAATACCTACTGTCAAGTGCAGCATCTGAGGTAATTTTTAGAAAAAAATGTGCTTTGTTGTGGCATTTAGAAAAGCATTCCCACTTTAGTAGATGGGAAAAATAAAAAATAAATACATGCACACAAACCTCCCTGACCTTTGTAGCAAATCACAAATTGTAACAAGTTTGTTATGAATGCTTTCTGGAAAGCCTTCATTATATCTCTCTTAAATAGATTCTGAAGTGTTTAGCAGAATTTGAACTCATGCTTTATTTTCCACAAAGATGAGAAAATTAAGAAGGTTCTTTTCTCTTCCTTGCATTCTATTTCTTGAGTCATGCAGAGACTTAATATTTTATGATCATATTGGAATTGCTTTATGTATGTGTGTATATACATATATCAGAGGAAAAGTGATAGCTGTGATGAGTGTGCTTAGAAGGCTGATCAATAAAGCTAGCTTTAAACTTCAAACTTCACTGAATTAAGTGACAGTAGAACTCAAGAAGATAGCCTTATACAGTATTAATTATCTTTGTTAAGGATATGAAGCTATTAGTCTTTATCAACCTTATCTTAATTAGCTATGAGTGCACAATTCCATGGAGTTGATGCCATGTGGTCATCACTGTGGTCATCACTGATGCCATGTGGTCATCATGGTTCTAAGTTACTGGTCAAGGTGCTGGAGGACACCAAGATGAGATAACTCAGAAATTAAGTGGGCATGTCTTCTCACTTCTGCAGTTTTCCTCAATTATGCCTGTGGGATTTGTATTCCATTGTCCCCCCACCCAAAAAGGATTGTCTCCTTTGCTCTTGTTGCTGCTTATCTTGTGGGGTTTTTTTTTGTTAATCTCATTGTCATGGGTTTGAGTCTGGCGAGGTTTTTGGAAGCAGAGGGAAAGCTGTGAGAGATGACTGTTGAGAAACTTCAAGAGCCTCCCCGAGCCCCAGGTAGAGTTTGGACCCACCTCTGGCCAAGGCCAGGCCAATCAACGCCTCTGCAATTAAAGTATTTAAGAGGCCACTCCATTGTTTCTCTCTCTTTTGATTTCCTCTCATTTTGACTTCTCCTGTGTTTTATCCTGGGGATTTTTTCTCTTGGAGACTGGCCAATGAGATAGAGTATTCATCAGAGAGAGGAAGACCTGCAGCTTACCCTGTTCCTTTGGGAATAGCTAGAATTTGCTTCCTATTGTTCCTGTTTGGTTAATTTTTCCCAGTCTGTTCCCAAGGGAGAATATGTTATGCTACAGAATATGTTATGCTATGTCAGCAAAATTCAGGGATGCTGGGTTTCATAACTAAGAAAATCCGAAATTTGTGAGAATTTGCTACAGATCATCATCCTTTCTACATGCTTTTAACTAACAAAAACTATGCATGTGAATTTCTGAATGTAGGATCTCATGTTTTTCCATTATGCGTCACACTACTTTGTAAGGATAAGATAAAACCGTGTGAGTAGAATTAACAGGGAAAGAAATAAATATATATTTACCCAGATCACTGTAAGTTGCTTTCACAAAGATCACAATACCTTAATTATGCCAAGAAGCCATATTTGTGTCACTAAATGTATTTTTATTAGAAGATTCTTATTTCTGTTTCTCCGAGAAACATCTATTCTGCCTTATGAGAATGGAGGAATCCTAATGCTGAGGATGCTCTTCTAAGAGCCAGTGGTTATTAAACTGGCTCATAAATCATGTACAGAAATCTATGACAAGCAAGTAGAACTTGTGCAAAGGGAATGAGCAAGGCAGTTTAGCTCTTGCTGTTGTAAGCACTCACAGCACTAATGAAGTACCTGGAAGTAGAGTGATTTACCCAGCTGAAAATCTCTTACAAGAATGCCTTTGAGAATCTCTGTACTGCAGCCTTCCACCCTGCTCCTGAAGCTTTTTGCATCCTCCATTCTCCCTGGACCGTAGTTAAATTGCAGGAAGAACCAAACCACGGCATTTGGGAATCTTTTGGGTCTGTTGGTTGCACTTTTGCTTACCAGAAATTCACAGGTGAGCTGCAGAGACACTTTCATAATTACAAGAACTTTTAGTTTTATACAAATATCACAAACTAAGGCAACCAAATATTGTCACTGTGTTCAAATCACACAAGATATAAAAAGACAAGAAAAAAAAATTTAATTCACTTTGTTTTCACTGAATACCATTGCAGTTTAAATGTCTGCTTTCCCGTCACTTTTTTCACTTACATAACTATTTGTTATAAAAAAGAGTTCACTTCCCACAAAATAACTTAACCTTGGAGAGAGGTTGGCAAAAATAAGCATTTCTTTAGCAGGAAGTTGGGATGAAACAATTGTGGAGGATCATAACCTCTGACAAAGGACAATCAGTGCATATAAACTCAGAAGCCTTAATCATGAAGCAGCAATTTCTAATCTCAGTAATCTTTAATCTTAAAAAGTGAGTTAAATGATATAAATCTTTCCTTCCTTATTCTCTTTCTCCCTCCCTCTCTTGGATTCTTTTTTTTCCCTCTTTTTTCTTTCATTTTATTTTTTATTTTGCATTAAGGATTTTGTCAGTACAGACAGCATGAGAAAGAAGAAAAGAAAAAAACAAAGGTAAACCAAATTCAGAAAGATTAGAACAGAGAAGTCAATATTCTCAAATTAATTTTAACTTAAATCCCGTTCAGTTACGCAGAAACTTTTTAAAAACGGGTAATTTCTAAGTATAGCAAGTTAAGTAGTCATTTTGTCATTCATTTTGAAATCCATATTTTAAAAAAGAACTTCCTTAGCTATTCCAAAAATCAGAGACGTAACATTGTAACAATGAAGCATTCTTTCTCTCTCAAAAATCAGTATTCTTACTTATTGCATAGATCTCAGTAGAAAAAAAAAAGGTTAAAACCCCCTGGAATTTTGATAATTTAAAAGTCTGCAGATGACTTACTCTACTCCATTATTCTTCTTTAAAAGTATCCTGCTTTTTCCTAATAGAAATAGAAAGCAACTCTTGACCATCATTTATGCCCCCACCAACATCAAGCTACCAGGAATTATCATGGTTTACGGTTTGGATAGAAGTTCCCAATACAGAGGGTACAAAAGTTGCTGGTGATACTAATGTAAGGTTGTTAAAAATATGGTGGTCTGAGGAAGACTATTGAGAATAGTTATTATGCTATTTAGTACTAGAAGGGAAAGAAAATAAGATTTTAGTAGTGTCTTTCTCTTTTTGTCTTCTGCTTGATTTTTCTGTGTTATTTTCTCTCACTGGATTGTTCTCTGTGGAAGAATAAAATGTCCATATATACTGACTTGTGAACGTATATTCTCAGATATTTACATAAACAGACATAATTACACTCTTTGGAAATCACCACTCTATTTACCTAACAAAATATTTAAAGAACCAGCTGCTACTATGCTGAATATTTAACTCAGAGGTATTAATCTTTCTCATAAAAATGTATGCCCCAAACTAAAGAAATCCAGTAAAGTTGAGAGAAAAATATTTTTATTAAACCTCCTTATTTTTAATATGTAATTGAAGTCAACTTCATTCAAATATGGAGGAACACCTGAAAATGCTTCTGTATCCAAGAACAGCATTCGGCATTTTCATTAAAGTGGGTTACCCAGAACTGCTCTCCGTTATGTGCTTAGAGGAACTGAATCTCAGAATGGGAAAAGTTGGCATCGACCAAACAGATGTATGATACAAGCCCCAAGAGAGCAGTTTGGTCAAGGCAATAGCTCTAAGTAACGAGAACATGAGTATTGGAAGGGTTGAGAAGCAGAGTTGTGTGGTGTTTCCGATCCGAGATGGAGTACTTCAAAGTTGAAGGACAATACAGAAGTGGCAGTAATTGGTTTTCATTTAACCTTTCCCACTGTGAGGCAGCCAAACGTTCTGCGTAAGAGATGGACTCCTCACAAGCGCCCCAACCCCACAAGAGCCAAAGGCAAACCTGATCTCTTCCCCACAGCCTTTCTTCCCCCCCTCTCCCTTGCCCAGCTCTTCCTCCCTTGCTCCTCCACCCTTCCCTAGCGTCACAAGATTTTTGTTTTAATGAAATGGAATTTCTGAGCAGCTAAGGCTGTTGAGGCTTTCTGTCACGTTGGTTTCGATGCCAGGTTAACAGAGTATGTAAATTCACAGTTAATGACTTTATGATTCTGTAATAATCCCTATGAAAACAAGGAAATGTACGAACATGAGGAGTAACAAAATAAAAGCAAATCAATACCGATTCATTTCTCCCCTTCCAATTCTGTTAGCCACAATCTTTAAAGGCTAATAACTATTTGCTAACTTGCAAATGGGCTAAGACTGACAATCATGTATATTTTGCTATGTTTATGTACTCTAGGCCAAACTCTATTTGCTTTTAATTATGTTCAGTTTTCACTTTTTCCATTAACAGCTATTTTTGATGTTAATTCTTTGTGCACACAACTGTATAATTGGCTTTGTGCTGTGAAAGACAAGGTACTTTTTAAAAAAGTAATTCTTTCTGTGATTTGGAGGGTGTGATTACTTTGTTACTACATGCCCTCAACATTAGTTTAGAAATATTTCTTAAGTTCATATCAGTTGAATCTCTGACTACATTTCAGTTGCCTAAAGGGAGAATTATTTAAGACAAACCGATAAAAATATTTTATTTAATGGTGGAAGGCAGCTTAATGTAACTCATGGTTGATGCAGAAATTTATCATGATTTGTGATTTAGACTTCTTCAAAAGTCTTGAAATGTTTTAAATTTAATAAAAGAAACATAGAATCCTTGACTTGTTTATATTAATAAAGAAGATTGATTGCACTCTCGTTATAAATTGATACAAGTATTGTTAAGCCCCATCTAGCAGTCTTGAATTAACAAAGCCCCATTCCAGATACAATCATATTATTGCTTTTTATAAATCTAAAATAAATTCCAGCTGTGAAATTATTCCAAAATCTGAAAAATAATACAATCTGTTGTTTTCTAGTACAAAAGAATTCTGAATTCTTGGTGTTTATTTTCTCATTTGACTACTCTTGATGTTTTCAGCACATAACCTCCATAAATTCAAATTTTTCTCAAGGTTAATTCTAATCTTTTGCTAGCCATGGTGATAGATTTTTGTGCATGCAATAGCATAAGAAAGTAATAAAACATTATGTCAAAACTATGTAGGAACACATAAGGTATCGTTTTGTGTTGTACATTTTGAACCACTATCAAATAGCAGATGGCTCAAAAGATTTGTAATAAGTTTCAAGGAATGTCACAGCAATTAAAAGAAGCCCCCAACAAAAAAAGTCACTGTTAAATTCCTGTGACATTGTTTATGCTGGCTGATAAAAAAGCATTTTGCCACCTGATAAATTGAAAGGTTCAAAACTTTATTAAACAAATATGGTATTTATCCTTAAAGCTTTCTCCATATAGTGCGGTTGTGCCGAACAACAACTTTGCCTTTTCTTTTTCATTTGGAAGCTCAAAAAGCAAACTGGTTTTAAATCTATGTCTACAGTGATCTGTCTTCTATGGAAGTCACAACATGCTCCGAGGCCTCTTCAATGAGATTTCACAGAATCACAGAATCACAGACTGGCCTAGGCTGGAAGGGACCTTAGAGATTATCTAGTCCAACCTCCCTCTCATGGGCAGGGACGCCTCTCAACAGGCTACTCAAGGCTCCATCCAACTTGGCCTTGAACACCTCCAGGGAGAGGGCAGCCACAACATCTCTGGGCACTTTATTCCAAAGTCTTGCCACCCTTGTACTGAAGAATTTCCACAAGGATCCTGAGAAAGAGGTGCTGATTTAATAAATATTGAATGTTTTGAGAAGGCATACGTGTCCTGTAGACGTTTTACAATACAGCTTTTTGATCTATGAGGCAGTAGGTGCCTATAGCATTTAAGAATTGTAAATTCTATTCCTGGGTTAGCTTTCCAAGTTGTATTCTGTGCCAGGTGGCTTTCTTTCTTTGTTCTTTATAGTAAACTTATTGCAGCAGAGCAGAAATATCAGCATGTTAACACTATCATTGGTGAGCTAGAAATACTAGCTCACTAGATGAAGGCCTACAGGCATCGCTAGAAAAACAGTAAGAGGATCAGATAAAACAAAATTTTCATCTATATTAAAATACTATATATACAATTTTAAGGAGCAACTTTAACAAATGCATTGAGGTAATTTAAATTATGCAGCATTTCTTCTGCTTTTAGGTTACAACCCACCCTGAACAATACCCTAGAGTAGGAGTAGTTTCCAGACTTTACCATTAGGTTGAAACAACAGTTCTTTTATAAACCTGTATCTCTTTAAAGAAGGTATATGTCAAAGAATTGCAATATAATGGTGCATCTGGGTAATCTTATCTGCTGAAATTAGGCATTTGAGCTAAAAATCATTTAGTCTAGTTTCAGGTTTTAGTCATCTTGTCATATATTGATAGAACATGAGCATATAATGCTGTCACTGAGTACTGATACAAAATAATGTAATCTGCAGCCTTGCATTGAGTGTGCAGTAGATTACTGCAGCTTTTAAGATGTGTACTAACAAATGAAACATTCCAGAATTAATACCGCATGACCCACTTAAGAATCCTTAAGACTTAGAAATTATGACCCAAAATGCAGAAATAACTCACCTAAAACATGAGGGTTGTCCACATGAAGTTTCCTGATCCAAGAGGACATTGCCTGGCTGCAGACCCACAGCTCCAAGGTGTACTGGCTCCGTTTGCCATCTGACGAGGCTCCAGTTACACCCTTGTCACATCTGAACTGTAGTCATCTATAGTCAGCAGTCTGGAAACTTCTCTTGACTGAGGTGTTTCTTTGGCTGAGGGCCTTGTCTGCTGACTGAAGGGCCTTGCCTTCCCTACCCCTTGACTGACCCCAAACCATGGCCTCTAGGTTTTTTCTCCTTCTCAGCAGTCAAGATGTTTTGGCCTTTATAGGAGTGGATGCACCTGCCACAGGAGAAGACTCTTAGAATTATGGGAGCGAAACTGGAAAAAAAGTGCGTTGTAAAGAAATAGGGAAAGTGAAAAATTCAAAGGAAATAATAGACAGAGGAGGGAAGTAGCAGAAAAAATGCAGAATAAAAAGTTAAAGAGCCTGAAGGTGACATAAACAGAAAAAGAAGTAAAAAGATCAACAATAAAGAAGAGTGGAATAATGTGGAAGATAAATAGAACAGAAAAGGAAGAGAAAATAATAAAAATGAGAGGAGCTATGAAATATGAATGTGCCTTCTCCTAAAACGCTATTCTAATTATAATGTTCCAAGACGTGAGACCTTCTTTAGGTCATTAATATTCATGACAATTTCTAAAATTTATTTTGAGGTATTTACTCTTGTCCAGTTTGTTACTGCTAAGTAACAAGCAATTAAAAGAAAAAAAATCACTCCAGAAGGTACAGATCTGAAAGTACCAAAGCATATGGGGAGAAGTCTGCAGGGACAGAAGCTTGGAGAAAGAAAGGCATAGGAAAGAATAACAACAGAAAACAACAAATGGAAAGTGAGAGACTGAGTAGTAGAGGGTGGAAAGCAGCTGAGAGCCAGAAAAGAACAAAAAGTTCTCTGGTATATGAACTTCCCAAGAAATGTTCATTTAATGCCAAGAGCAGTACATATTTTTCATTTAATGCATTTAAATAAATAATTTAATAAGCTTACTTTTAAGTAAACAAGCTGCTGAGGGTTTGTTTTTTTCCTCCTTTTGTTTTTGCATTTTAATTGCTATAACACTTTCCATGAGTGCAAATTCTGAAAACTGAACATTTGTAAATTCCTCAGTGTTTGCTCTCTTTCTTGTTATTATTTTTAAAATTATTATTAATACTTTTGTAATCAGATCAAGAGGATAGTTTTGTTTCTCAAAACAGGAATATTCCCATGTCAGAGACAAATTGTCTAATGACTATGTGAGGGACTTATGACATTTGAACTAACACACGAGAGGGCTAAAACTAGTTTTTTTGAAAGGTAGCTAGCTCACCAGGCAGAGCTGCCAGATATTTTTGCAGGGAGAAGATGTCCCATAATTACGTCCTAGTATAACAACCCACCAAGTTATGCACTTTCCTTAAATACAGAATATTTATTTTCAAGTAAACATTGCTTGATTTGGGCAGTTTTCCAAAGCAGTGCCTGTAGTGCTTTATGTTCAGTATTCTAGCAAGAATCACAAGTAAACCCGCTGGAGCTATTCTACTTTATTCTTAGAACATTTACTGAAGCAAAATCAGGTTGTTCTTGAGCAGACATGGCTTGTTCAAGGTCAGTAACTCCTCAAGTACAATGTCTTCTGTGAGGCTCACCACACATGTTATAAAAGCCAGGGTTACCAACGTGCAGATGAGGTGCTTGCTTGGAGGAGCAGACTACTAGGAGGAGGAAATAAGGCTCGCTAATGGTCAGACACTCTGCCATGTTCCATGTAGCAAATGCTGCTCAGCATCTTCGGCTTCATATCCCCTTCACATAGCACAGGAGAAGAACAGAAAACAGCAAGGGAGACAATAAACAGCAACTCTCCACAGTTTTCCTCATTTGAAGTAGAAATAGGGTTGCAAAGACATCTTCAGAATTTTGTGGTTGGGCTGGCCACCAACGAGGTCCTATTAAATGGAGAAGAAAGCTTTAGAGTGTCATTCAGTCCTGGTAAAACATAGGGGATTCTTGCAGTGGCTGCCCTCAAGAAGAGCAAAAAGACTGTGCATCACACAGACCTCCTACCTCAGAGTTACTTTTTTCTCATCCTCAGAGATGTGGTGATGTTGAGTCATAGGCTGGACTTGATGATCTCAGAGGTCTTTTCCAGCCTCAACAATTCTATGATTCTGTGAAAGCTGTACCACTAATTTTGCCTCTAGTGCCTAAAATCTTATCTACTGAAAGCCTATTAAGGCTTCCTTGATAAGAATAGAAATAAATAATAATAATAAGTATTTGTTTTGTTGCTTCAAAACCTACATGCCTTCTTTTAGATACATAGCTGTTTCATTCACAGTATTTTAACCTTTGCCCACTTTTAAATAGAGCTACTTCATCTGAAATGGGACTTCTTATCTGTAATTAAACGCTTTGCCTGCCCAAAGCAGAACTCACTGTTAGCTACCAGAAGCATATATAAAGATCTTATCAGATGGGACCAGAGAGGGTGGAATCACTTCCAAGGAAGAAAATCCATTTTTCTATATTTTGTCTGGAAAACACGAGACCTTTCCTGGTCCCTGCTTTCTTTTCTTTTTGTGCTAAAATAGACATAGATAATGACCTGTAATTATTTCACTTGCTCTAATCCAGTATCCTTCAGGCATGCGGCTGAAGCAGTGAAAGTCATATCCTACACAGATTTCCAAGAAACTCAGTGGCTATTAAGATTTGGTTTGATGTATTTTGTTTCCCTAGACAACGCATCTTAGTATTTTCCAGCATAAGTTTACTTGGACCTCAGTAACAGTGTACTTGTGTGAAGGTAGTATAAGTGAATTAATGCTTTTGCCTGTAGGATCTTTGTTATTCATAGTATCACATTAAAAAGGGAAAAATATTTTTAGGGACTGAAGGGGAAACTGGGAGCATAGCATCGTATTGGCAAAATGAGCATATCTGATATCAAATAACATAGAGGGAAAGGACATGACCTATGGTATTTTTAAATTATAGGCTTTTGAAATACAACTGAATTGAAAGGTTTTATACAGGGTAGCATCTTTTCACACTGAAATGTAACTGCTACAAAAATGCCATATATCATTTTTGTGGAGCAATACTTCATATTCTTTGGAGTTAGTTCTACTTTGAGCAGGAATTTGGGCTACATGACCTCTAGAAGTCCTTTGCAACCCATTTTTTTTCTATTATTCTAAGACACATAAACAATAAACACCAAGATTAACATTAGAACCTCTTTTGCCTCTGCCTGCTTACTTCTAAAGAGAAGTTTTTTATTGCAGTTTTGTTCTCACAGTCTCTTGCACGGATTGGCATGGTCTGCCAGTGTTTTACATACTAGAACCTCAAGCCATGCTGAAGATTTGAATGTGCTCAGTAAATTTAATCTGAACATTTTGCCTAGTTACAGATTAAAAACATAACTCATTACTTTAAATCGGTTATAATTTTCTTCTAGCTAAATAGTCTTAGAAACAAACCAGCATTTAGGTCAGAGAGTCTTTATAAAAAGGGTATAACTAAAGCAATGACAACATTATAGAATTTTACCTCTATTGCCCTTCTTTTTAAAAAATTAATTGTAAGAAATCTGCAAAGACATTGCTTCAATGCCAGGATACACATACTGTATTCATACTATAATGTAACAGCTGAAAAATACAAAAGGGCGAAAATGTATTTGCAGGCTTGATTTCTTCCTCTGGAAATTAATATAATTTTCTTCTAGGTCACACAATTTCCAGTGTGCTTTCCCTATCAAACACAAAAATGATCCAGCCCTTTTTCTACTGGTTATACAGTAGAGTATTATTAAATTCTTTTGGGAACCCCTGTATTGCATGCAGGGGTTACCAGTTGTTTGATCTCTATCTCAGTCTTCCACACTTTATGCTTCAATTTCAGAAGACGGGTTGAAGAATTTAGGTAACCAAGCAGTATTTCAAACTTCATGTTCAGAAAAGTGAGTTACTCGTTATAGGAAGTTGTCAGTAGATTCCTTTCATTGATTTCATTGCCACCTGCAGTACAGAATACATTATGGGTTCAGAATAAATCCCAACAATTTGGCTGCTGTTTTTCAGTCTCAGTATGTTTCTTTTTTAAACTTCATTATTAGCTGCAGTGCGCATGTTTCAGTATCTCTGTGGAAAATGGGAAAGATTGTGACACAATCTATAGGCCTTTGTTTTCAAGAACTTCATTTCATAGTTCTGCTCATGTTGCAGACAGATTTCAATAGACTGCTTTGGGTTAGCAGCAATTTAGGATATATCAATATTTTGAGATAGATTACACAACTGATCACTTAATCAGTAGCCCATTTAACAGAGTGATTCAATGGAATTGGTTACAATCAAAATAGTGACAAAGATTCAAAAATGGCAAGGGTCACCTGAAACTTAGAGCAGTTTTATATGAACAAATAGAGTTTAAAGCAAATCACATGCAAGAACAAGCAGACTAACCCACAGTTCTGGACACACACAAACACACAGACAGGCAATACACACCACACCAAAGTTTTCCTATGATCAGAATTTCCCTTTAAGTGAGTTTCCTTAACTACTCACTTTTGGTTCATCCATTGGTGAATGCTGGCACATCACCATCAGTCTGATGTTGAAATCAGTCAGGCCTTTGAATCCTCACTAAATCATCGTCGGACAACCTTTCATTCCTGGTGAAATATACCCTGAGGGGCGTCCCACCTCAGGGGGACACACTGGGTCGCAGAGCCCAGAGCCCACTGTGGTCCCGGAGAGCTCGAAGGGTCTCCCTTTTGGATAGCTGTTTATAGGGCCTCGAGATGATTGGCTTTGGTCATTCAGGCCGAGTCACTCTGATGTAACAGCATTTGAGGCAACACAATGGGACACTCAGGGCTTATCCTGATGTGCCATTCAGGCTGCAGATGCCCAGGTGGCCAGGAGGTGCTCAACACCCATATCACTGTACTGGTCACCAGGATAACAGTACTTGCCATCAAGATAACAGCATAATGGGATCTACCCTGAGATGTCAGAGTGACCTTGAGGTAGGTGCACTTTCACAGCTCGTTATCATACAAAACAAGTTTTAAAATGTGAATGAAGAATTGCTACCAATGTATAATCGTTTCTGTAGCATGACTTTCCTTTAACGTTTGCACACAGCTTAACTGTCATATATCTTGCTAATAAATAGAATCATATAATCATTGATAGTGGTAGGTTTCTTTTGTTCAACTGGCTTCTTTCTTAGTTTTCATCTATAAGAAAACACAAAGAAGTGTAAATACTCTATTATAGTTAAATTAACTTTTTTAGAGTTGATGAAAATTTTCAATAGGTTAACTTATAATAAGTACTAATTATTCCTTACAGTTATCTAAATAAACAGTTATGCAAAAATTGCATTTAGAATTACAGAAATTTGTTGAGTCCTTCTGCCACTGAAATACTGAGTTACGTGAAACAACTTAACACTAAATAATATTTTTGGAGCCTTTATCTATAAAGACATGTAACTAAAATTATGTTTTCAGATTGTCTTAATGAACAATCATTCCCAATTGAATAACAAGGCTGAAGACAACAGAGCTTCACCCCTCCTTCCTACAAGACAAAGAGGCAGCCACCAGGTAAAAAGAGTTTGATGGATCATAATAAAATTTCTTAGCCTATGAGCACAGCGTAATCATTACAATTGACTTACATGTGAGTGGATTCAACTTTTCAGGATGGCTGCTCTATTTCCTGCACTGCCATAACAAAGAAAGGATGTTTTATGATGATACGCATATTTGTATCATTTTTCAATAAACAAATAATAGATGGATATGTTTGTACTTCAGCAATGCCAACTGTTCTCTGGGTAAAGGACACTTGAGAACATTTTCCCTGGAGGTAGAAATATACAGAATTTAAAAAAAAAAAATTTATTCCTTTTGACTTTGCTTTCTTTAGCAATACAAGAATCAGTTCCGTACTCATCATGTTATTTAAGGGGAAAAATATATGCATGTACAAAAAGGAGTGTTCTTCATGATACTAATTTTTTTTCTATTTGCAACAAACTATGACTAGTGAAACACTGAAAAGGCACATGGTGTGGATTTGTAGATTATGTACCCATTAAAGAAGCATCATTTTGTCTACTTCCCCTAGCGAGCACCGCAAATGAGCTGAGAAGGAAGGGTGATGTAACCAGCCTTCGCTTTGCGAGGCCATCTGCCTCTCTCTCCTCTGCCTGCCGGCGCGCTCACCCGCAGCCTTCCGCCCTCACAGGAAGCACTCGAGCTTAGAAGCAGTTTTTCTGAGCTGCTTCCCAATCCGTTCAGAAGAGCTCAGTCAGGATTTCTTTAGCCTTGACAGGATAAAACTATCATGACTCGTTGTGTCTTTCCAAACTGCATTTCAATATCTCAATTAAGCGGAAAGTCGGTGATGTGAAAACCGAAGAAAAAAACACCCTGTCAACTCATTAGAATACTGAAGCTCAGCCTAATATTTTTTTGTGATATGCACATATATTTACTCTGCAAAGTATTACTCAGAATACTGACACTATGCACCGCATTGATATTTTATTGTGTTCAAAAACCCTGAATGAAAACCTGCAGATTTCTTTGCCTTTTTAAATATTTAGATACTGGAGAAGAAAGATTTATGCAACTTCAACTTCATTGGCATGAACACATGCTGGTCTACTCTAGATGAATTCTATGACTAAAGCTTTTTTCCCATATGGAAATTTAAAACCAAATTAATATTCTGAAAAAGACCATGTAGATTATTTTTCCCCCTTACTTCCATTTCTGAGGAAAGACATGTAAAATAATATTTAAAAGAAATAAATACTGAGTCCAAAAATGGAACTGCCAAAAATGTTTTCAGGAAGAAAGTTGCCAAGGGATTTTTTACAGTTATGGTTCCTAGATATTTTTCTGAATATTTTTCCCTTTCCTTATTATTATTTATGATCTAAGTATCTTTGAAATGGGTTACTTAAGCTGATATTTAGTGCTGAGTCTGTGATTCAGTCAGATGAGTCATTTAAGATAGCATAGCACAATATTGTTTTGATATTGTTTCAGAAAAGAAAAGCTGAATACAACTAGAGCTGAGAGTATTAAATACTTAAGGTAGTAAATTTTAATGTATTTTTAATTTAAGTTATTCAAATTTACTTCAGTGTCATCCTGAAACCATGATTAATGAATGTGTCAACATAAACCTCAGAAAGTTAGTTTAGAATGTATGTAATCACCTTATGTTTATAATCCTCCTTAGAGATCACATTAAAACTTAATTTTAAGTTATGATGATAGAACAAATTGATACAAGTCATTGAAATTACTTCAAGTTTTGAAAATATGGGGAAAATTATTACTTTAAAATTTATAATTGTAGTTTCTCATGTATGCTCTATTTCCAGAATATGATAGACAGAGATTCCCATTTATGTAAAATGTATCAGCTATATATGCAAAGCCCTATCAAGACAGTCACCTTAATATACCAAACTCACTGAAATGTATACATGACACAGCATACTCACAGTCTTATTCTGGCATTCTAATAGGAGTATGAGACTAACTAAACCTTGCTAATTAACAGAGTAAGCATTTCCCACTTTCACGTTACCTTTGGGAGTTACATGTTTTATTCAGGAAAACAAAGATTCAAGATTCTATCCATTCCTGTACTCAGCAGATGATGATTCTTCCTTTTTGTTTATTCTCTTTCAAAGCAAAATGGGAGAAATTAAGATTTTTCAAGAGACTTTCTTTTCTTAGGTTTACAGAAATAAAGTAGAACTCACATCTCCTGTAAGAATATATAAAATGCTCTGGGCTTAGGGAGTGGCAAGTAGCAAGAGTAAAACTAGAAAGTTTGAAGATGACCAATCCATAGATCAGACGGCAACAGGCCTTTAAAATTTCAGAGCAATGTCCAATCAAATGCCTAAATCCTAACTTCCTGCAAAGTGTCAGTTCCAGCATTTGAAGTATATCAAGATTTTTCTTGTCTTTCTGCATGCTTTTTTTATCACCTCACTGGCAAATGGATGTTCTGGTTAGTCATTACATGCAGCTGAGCCCATATGAGAGGGCAACCTGGTAGAGCCTGAACAAGGCCGCCTTGATATTGACCAAGGGATCTGAATGTGAGTGATACTAGAAAATTATCAACTGTCTTATTAAGCATTTGAAAGTTACAGAAAAACTATTCAGTTCACATAGTTTAACCTAATCAGATTTAAAGCAGTTTATTGATTTATGAATGACACCTAACAGGACTGCAGGAAACAGGTCACTGTAACCTTTTAAGTTAGAGAACACAAGCAAGGCAGTCCACCATAAACTGATATGAATAATAATCACAGGATTATGGGACAATTTGTGTTGGACAAGACCTCAGGAATTATCTAGTCCAAACGCTGGCTCAAAGCAGGGTCAGCGATGAGGTCAGACCAGTTTGCAAAGGGATTTGTACACTGGTCTCAGAAAACTTCTGTGTTTACTTAAGTACTTTACTTATGGATAATCACGACTCAGTCCTGCAAATACTACATGCAATTCCCATGCCAAGGACTTTCACCAAACTCAAGCCCCAAAGGTTGAATTACATGTCAACCAGGTCTTCACAGAATATTTAAATATTTAAAAATTGTGTCCCATCACTTTGACTCTGCCTTGAAACTAGAATCCTGAAACTCCTTCTGTTTAGTGGATATAAAAATAGTTGAGACCCAGTTCTGAACAGAAACGTCTAAATTATGCTATGTTAACAAGTAAATCGGAGCCAGGAGAAAGTCTAGTGTTTGATAAATAACCTAAACTACTAGTTTGTTTTTGAGAGCTCCTTTTCCAAAATTTTGCTCATTTCTTTACTGAGTCTCCTTATTTTGTCCTTATCTATTTAAGTTTGTATCTAAATATTTAAGACCTTTAATGTCACAGTCTTTAAAGAAGTCTATGATAATAATAACTTAAAGAAGTCTGTGATAATAATCAGTAACTAGTCATTAATTTGTCATTACAAGACATAAAACTTGGTTTGAGATGATATCGGGAACTTCCTGCCCTCTTAAAGTTTCTGGAGTGTCCAGATGGAGCAGGGAGTTCTCTCTCACGTTTGTTCATCAGTAGTGATTGCAATGCAAATAAGAATCTTAAGCCACTAACTGGGAATTAGAGAAAGGAAGGATGGCTTTAATAAAAATTGGATAAAAATGGTCTCATATCATGCTGTCTGGGCTGGTTTGGAAGAAAAACAGACTATAAAGACAGCGGATTTTTTTTTTTCATTTTGTGGCTTAATATACTGCTATGGCATGAGCTAAGCAAGGAGTTTGTTGCTAGCATGGATAGATGTGGATAGATTATATTACAGTAACATTCATGTTGTCACTCATTTTGTGTTAAAAAAAACCCACAAAATTGAGCATGAATTTGAGTCAAAAGGCCCATTTGTGCTGACAAAGCCAAGCTGGCAGAATATGTCTGAGTTTCAATATGTAAAAACAGCAGAACAGGATGTGGTGCTCTTTGCAAAACCTATTTTAATATACTTGTGTTTTAGGACAAATTTGTCAGTTTGCAATGTCTCCATTGTGAAATAATGTTGAGGCTAAAACTAGCCAGAGTTTCTCTTGTTTACATACTAAGTAGGTTTTCAATGCTACTATGTGAAATTTACATCACTGTAAGCTTCGTATTTCTAAGTTTCTGAAGATTTCATTAGTTGTTTGTAATTCTGAGGGTCTGGATATGTTTGTGAAGATGATAATGGTTTTGAGACCTAGTTGATTCTGAGACCTAACCGAATATAGTAATTAAATTTCACATAATAATACTGAACAGAGCATCCTGTTGCAGTAATATTTCTTTAAGATAAAAACATATTATACAAAAAATAGGAGTACATTCATGTAGTGCTTATATTTTAAATGCTATATGTGTTTACACAGAATATGTGTGCATGCATTGACACATTGCAACTATATTTCCTCTCTGCTGCTACTGGTGTGGAATTTTGGTGAGAGGAGAAAGTAGAGAAAAATGGAAGACCATTCTTTCCTGAGGTAGTAGTAAATTTTTCTGTCTCTCAGAAAATGGAATGGGATTTTTACAGATCTTGGGGTGGATTACTATAAAGCCTGGATAACACATTGCTTGAATAATTAGCCATAAATGCTGAAGTACAACAGAGATTGATGTATTTAACTTTCTGTTGCTGTAGTATCTTACAATAATCTCCACTATAATTTTGTTATGCTTTGGGTTTATTATCATAGAATCATATCGTCATTAAGGTTGGGAAAGACCTCTAAGATCATCTAGTCTCACTGTCAACCCAATACTACCATGACCACTAAACTATATCCAGAAGTGTCATGTCTACACATTTTTTGAACACCTCCAGGGATGGTGACTCTCCCCACTATTTCAGTAAAATTTTTTTGTCCTGATATCCAACCTAAACCTCCCCTGGTGCAATTTTAGGCCATTTCCTTTTGTCCTATCACTACTTCTCTGGACCCACTCCAGCACTTTGACGTCTTAGTACTGCGGTGCCCGAAAGTAAACACAGTGCTCAAGTTGTGGTCGCACTAGTGCTGAGTACAGGGGCACAATCACCTCCCTACTCCTGCCAGACACGGTGTTTTTGATACAGGCCAGGATATCGTTGGCCTTTTTGGCCACACTGCTGGCTCATGTTCAGCCGGCTGTTGACCAACATCCCCAGGTCCTTTTCTGTCAGGCAGCTCTCCAGTCAGTTGTCCCCAAGCCTGTAGTGCTGCTGGGGGTTGTTGTGACCAAAGTGCAGGATCCACACTTGGCCTTGTTGAACCTCATACAATTGGCCTTGGCCCATTGATCCAGCCTGTCCAGATCCCTCTGCAGATCCTTTCTGTGCAATTGTATCATATTTTGAAACAGTTTTGAGACAAATGTTTGGATCTTGTTGCTTGTTGCTTTTTGTTGCTGCTTGATACAACATTTAAGTTCACAGTCAGCTTGGAAGGAGAGAATGAGGAGGTGCTGGACTTAAAAATAGCCACTGAGATCTTTAACAAATATTACTCTTTATTTACATATTTCAGACATTAACAAGTTTGTGACCATGACTTTTGTGAGTAAGTATGGGAAAATGAAATTAAATTAATGCACTAGGTAGACAAAGTACTACTTCCTACTTCACACTTTTTAATATAGGAAAAACTTAGCCCTGAAAGCCTCAGGCCAATAACGAGGTAGAGACATAATCACTGTAAGTGTCTATACTGCTGGGGGCTAGAACTATATATTGCCTTCAAATTATTCTGTACAAAGGTGATTAGGGAAATTAACTTAAGTTCATAAGCTAATAATATTATAACATTCCTAACTTTTCTGCTGCCGACAAGAGCAACAAAAGATCTCATCCAAGGGATCCTGCTGAAATGAAAAGTAGAAAAAGAGACCAGGGCTTGCACCACAACGATTGCAGCCACTCCCAGCCGGCTTTGCAGTGGACCCACCTCCACCACAGCTGAGTCTGTCAGCAATGCTGATGGCACCTCTGTGAAAATGCATTTAAGGAAGGGCAGTGAGGGCTGAGGAGAAAAAGTCTGAGAGACAGTTCTGCAATGCTAAGGGCAGTGAAGAAGGAGGAGAAAGAAGTGGTCCATGTGCTGGAGCAGACACTCCCAAATAGCCTGTGAAGCGATTGTGGTTGAGCAGGTAATAAATGAAATTAACTTTTCCTAAGTTGAGTCTATTTAGCCATCAGTGGTAATTTATAGGTGATCTCCCTTTGTCTTTATCCACGAGCTTTTTCATTTTATGTTCTTCTCCTGTCCTCCCGAGGAGGGAGATTGAGAGAGCAGCTGCGTGGGGGTCTACAGCTGAGCAAGGCCAATCATCATACTTGGACATGGACATGTAAATCTAAATACACACTTAGCCCAGGCAAACAGACAGGCAAAGGTTTCTGGACCTAGAATTAGAAGCACGATATTAACTAGTGATATAATAGATCTTGTCATTCGTTGCCTGAAAACTCTTTTCAGAATAAGACCATCCAATAGAAATATTGGATTAGGCTGGGATGGACACCACACAAGAGTTAGAAATAAATAATAGAATTTATTAACCACAAAGAAAACCTGGATGTGGAATCAGATAGACTCAACTGACTGTATGAATACAGCCTTATTAGTTTCTTCAAAAACAAGTAATCTTCCGAAGTTCTTTTATGCTTTCTTATGGTTTTCTCAACAAACAACCCCCTCCCCCAAAAGAAACAAGCATTAAAAATAAAAATGCCAAAACCTTATCCAAACTATTTATTCCATCTTCTTGCAAATCTTTTCATTAGTGTGTTGCCTGCAAGCAGCAGGATTACCAGAGTTACTGTACACTGCTTTGTTTTCCTTTAGAAAATATGATCAGCAACTCACAACGAGTGAGTATTAGCAAACAGATAAATTGCTAGTACTTACATCAGATACATGTAGAGAGAAAAATCTCACCACAGCCGCTTATCCTCCAAGGGTGGCTTAATGGACATGAAAGATTTTATTATGAGTAATCTATTCACTATGTTACTACTTAAAGTTTATCAAATGTAAAAATATTGTCTCAAAAGGGATTGGCCTCATCCTTATATGCTTATGAAAAGTAGGAAATTATGTCAAAGCCCTGGAAAATTTAAAAGCATATCTCTCTTTGTTAAATTTACCTCTTCAGAAATCATACTTACTCAGTACTGTTCATAGAAAGACCAATTACCAGTAGCTAAAAAAACAAATTACACAAATAGTATTTTTATTAAAAAGCAACAATCCAGCTGTTAAGAAATGCATTATTTTATGTTCTTTTTATTCTGTGTCATCAATGGCTCTGTGGATCAAAAGAAAAAAAACAACTGCAATCTTCAGCTTTAACTTTTATATTTAAACATAAACCCCACTGTATTAAATATCAAGGGCTTTAAAGTATTTAAGGTTGTTTTTGTCAAGTAACTAACCATAACGTTGTTATTGTGAACTCCAGATGATGCAGTATAAGTATCAGTCACATGCTGAGCTCAATAGCACTTCAGTAAAATAATTAAAGAGTATTCTATATAGTAAGTCCTGAGACTTATATATGAATGAACTGGGAGTAAAATATCCTTCCTCTTCTACTAATTCTTTTTTGATCCATGGTATTTCACGCAGGTTTTAAATGAATGGTCAACATGATTTGGAGCAAGCTTAGGTATCTGTATGGTGGAGTATGCTGCAGATATTGTCACCCACTCCAGTCAATTACTTTGTGTCTTTAAGGCACTCTTAAAACTATGTCTTTTTTTACAACTGGAAGTCCATGAAGAAAGACCTATATGCAGAAAAGATCTCTCTCATCATCTCAGAATAACACTGGTCCTCATGTGGAAGTTGCCGCCAGAGGTCTCTAGGGGGAAAAAGCCTGTGCAAATGAAACTTTCTGTGCAACACTTACTTTCTACAGTCAGAAAAGCAGAAATTGTTTTCATCAAGTCCACAGAGATAGTATTTGAGTATTGCCATTTCTATATAACAGAAACATGCATACATATATCTCTAAAATGTGGTTCAATAGTTGAATTTGCTGGTTTATGATTTTGACTGTGAGATGTATTGCAGATTCACAAAGCCCTGCCAGCCTTCATGTTTAACTGGAGCTTCTAATCAGTTCAAAGGAGACCTCAGATGGTCACTAGAAGGGAGAGAACATCAGTTAACATTTTAGAACCCATCCAAATGGAAACATCTTGGAATAAGGAAAGCAATTATTTTTGGAGTAACAACCAGTCCACAGAGGATGACACAGCTTAGATGCTGCCTGGCTCCACCAGTCTCAAGAAGGAGGGACCCAAATAGTAGTCCAGAGAGTCCAGCAGGTTTTCATCACAGGAACTCAGGTTTGCAATGTGATCCCATTGCCTGATTTACAAAAAACACAGGACTGAGTATCAATGAGGTAGCTTGTTAGTGACGGAAATACAAAAAAAGAGCAGTATATCAAGAGTTCAGTCTAAAAATGTAGACTCATCTTTGAGTCGTGTAAACCTTTTCTTTTTCTATTTGGAAATTCTCTAGTTTATGACGATGAAGAGGAAAGCAGAGAGTACTGATTTGCTAGTGTTACAATGACACGTCCACTGACACTGTGGCACCCTGGAGGTAGGAGACATTTACTACAGAACGTCATCTTTTCTAGACTTAGTCATCAAATCTTTTTTTTTTATTTGTATTTCTAGATTGCATAAAACACTGCAGTTTACCAATAAACAGCCAAATTTCTTTAGCAGTCAGAACTTCCTATCAACTAAACATCTTCCCTTAGTTTTCACATCTTATTTCTGGAATACCTGAAATGCTTAGAAAAATCTCTGCATCTATCACTCCCTTTTGCACAAGCTTTTACTGTCTATCTTATAATTTCTTTATGGAATGAAGCATAATATGGGAAATTAAACTTACCTTTGTGTTAAGTGTAACTATAATAGTTTCTCAGAAACACAGCAGATTTTCAGGACTGTTTATCATAGCCTACCTGGTGCCTGCACAGTTTACCAATTTCTAGTTTAAATGGACTAGGTAATCTTACCTGCTTCAAAAACAGAAATAGAAAACTTGATACCAGAGTTTATCTTCATGCTCATATATTTCCCAGTTTTGTATTTCTTTCAGGGAAGAGGATATTATAATTACCGAAATAGGTAATTTTTTGTTACCCACCGTATCAGGGAAATTGCTTGCTTTCTGGACTCCATGCAGAGTCACAGACCATTTTAATGTAGCATTTCTGATTTCAAAGTTTTGTGGAATTATATAAGAATTTAGCTTGAAAAGGCCCTTTGGATGTGAAATTATCCAACCCCCCACTTAAAGTAGAGCCAGCTTAGTCAATTTAGTCAGGATTTGGTCCAGCAGAATTTTTAATATCTCCAAAAATAGCAATTCCATTTTTAGTTATGTGTTCCAATTTTTGTGCACTTTTGTGGTGAAAAAGCTTTTCCTTTTATGTAGCCCAGAATTTGTTTTGTTACCACTTATGTCCATTGTCTGTTGTACTATCTCAGTAAGTCTCTAAGAAAGGTCCCTCTGCATAGAAATTATGGAATCTCAGAAATCTCTAGGCTGGAAGGTTCCTTTGGAGGTCATCTGGTCCAAACTGTTGGAAGCAGGGCTTTAGGTCAGGTTTTGCAGTGCCTTGTAAATCCAAGTCTGGATTATTTCCAGTGAGGGAAAATCCATTACATCTCTGGGCAACATCTTCCAATAGTGTTCTTTTTATCTAGGCAGAACTTGTGTCCATTACATCTTTCATGTCTTTCTAAGTGGCATCTTTTTCCTCCAGCATGTTGAATAGCTGCCTCAGTTTGCCCTTGAATTTACGAAGTGCTCTCCATTCCACTACCCAGGTCAATAATAAAGATGATCAATAATATTAGCCCCAGTATTGGACAGTGAGGGACCTTCACTAGAAATCAGCTGCTGGCTGAACTTTGTACCACCGAAACCAATCCTTCGAATGCAACGGCCCAGTCAATTTTCTTTTAACTTTAAAGTCTATGTATCCAATCAGTCTTTCCATAGTTTGGGTATGAAGACACTATAGAGACTGTGTCAAGTTCTTGCTAAAGACAAGGTAAATGATATCTGCTGCTCTCTCTTCAACCCATGTCATGGTCACGTGACTCTACTTGGGTGCATGAAACACCTTTCAAGCCCTAAAATACCAATCTAGAACTGCACTTAGTTGCCCCATTCATCTTTGTTAAAAATAAGAAATTTGGAAATTAGTTAAGAGTGTCAGATCAAGATTCTTTTCTTAGTGATTAACCAGATGATGGTAAATTTAGCGGCAGTGAGAAATATGAGACAGAAGCTGTATTTTTAACACATGTCACAAGATAAATTAAAAACCCAAATAATAGAAAATTTCACCCCAAATTTTATAATTCTGATGTGTTTCCAGAATTCCAGCTCTGGCTTTTTTTCTTTCAGTTTTGTGCCTTTGATTTTTCAACAGTCCTTAATGAAGATAATTTTAAATACTTGCAGTGTCCTTGTTAAAATTATTCATTTGAAAATATCCAAATTCTTATACTTTGTTGAGCAAACTTGTGTTACAAGCTGTTACTAAGTGTGAATGAACATAGCTGAGTATTAAGTCCCAGTATTGTCAATTCAATTGCATTAATGCTAAGAAAATTTTACAGGACCGTATTATAGAAGTGTGAAAAGTATGACAGTGGTAAATTTATCTTACTGACGTCTTTAAATACAAGGACAATGTAGTTTTACGTAAAAAGCATCCTTTAAAGCACAGCATACATCTGCCAGGTTTCATCCAAGAATAAAAAAGATAGAAATAGAAAGGATATCTTATAACTGAAAGCCTTGTTATATTGTCATTAGCATAATTATCTCAGCAAGTGATCTGCTTGTGTAATCCATTTAATTCTTCATCACTGTTACATTCATAGCAACAAGAAAAAGCTGAGCAATTTTGTTGACTTTCCTCAATTCTTGCCTTTTATTTATTCTTATAGGTAAGCCACACAATAAAGTAACAGTGTGTCTGTATGCCTGAAGGTTTGTTACTGCAGTTCCCTCTCTTACCCTATCAGTTCTCTATAGAAATAAGTAAATGTGTTATTTGCTTTCTAAATAAGATTCATTACAAGTGGCACTGTCTCTTTGTTATGGTTCTAACTAATTTCACGGATGTGTCAGACCTCATCACTCTTTAAAGTCCCATGACATTCCACCTTTTTTCCAATCAATCTACAAGAAACTAGTACCTTTCCTTACAGTTTCCCATCAAACAGCAAAGATTAACTGTTTATCCATCTGCAGTTTTGATCCTTTGTCTTATTTAAACTCTTTGGTAGAGCATGTGGTATATGACAATAAAATGGGGGAGAAAAAGGTCAGCTGGTTCTATATTGCCTTACTAAAAATCAAAACTGGTTACTAAGGCAATATGAAGAGAATCAATTACATGTCTGTTCAACAAAATATATGACATGTACCAGTAAAATTTGCACATGAAAACTACTCGGAAGCAAAGAAAAAATGTGTTTGGAACTTTATTTGAGTATCTGCATATATTCACACACAGCATAACTGAGTTACCTTGGTCTTCACTACGCATTTCTAAAAGTCAGAGGTGTTTGAACATGAGCTGTGGCTCTTATTTATTCCCTCTATGAATAAGTAAACAACTGTGTCACCTCAAAGTCTTTAAGTTCTTTTCTTTAACAGGCCTTTGTCTCTAGTAGAGGCCAAGAAACCTGTTGTCCCAGGCCTGTAGGTAGTGATTATGTAGGATTTTTTTTGAGTTTCTACTAATAAAATGGTTGGTTTATTCCAGTATGATCAGTTGCTGATCATCTCCAGAGCTGTAAAACGCAGCAGGAAGGTAACAGTGAGTGACATTCACTCCTAGGGAGAATCTCTCTGCTAAGCAAGGTGAAGAAGCAACATGGAGAAACTGACTTGTTCTCACTATTCAGTCCTCTTATGGATATTGATTTTCTGAAGATATAAGAATGTCATCTTTCAGAATTCTATGCACAAAGTTAAAGAGCTTCACCATTACTTAATGTTCTGTGTCAGACTGTCCTCAGTGACTTGTCCAATTTCCCTTAGCATCAGAACCAGTTAGATGTAAGTATAAGATGACAGGTCTGGTCCTCTGAATGCATAGTCCCTCTGAGTGCTCCCATCTGAATGCGAAAGGAACGAAATGCCCATTGGTTTGTGAGCGAAGGAAGGTCGTTAGGTAAAGCTCCCTTGCAAGACACTCTCTGTCTTTTTCCAGATGATATGCAAAAATACTTCCCAAATCTATTCATTAGCAGTGAATGTTCAAAGAACACTAATGTAGTAGGGGATCTTTGAGATTTTCAGATGAGGCAGAAAGTTTTGACATTTTGTCTTCCTATGATCATAAGTTATGATAAACTTCTGTTTTATGGACCATCTCAAACCTGAAAATTCAGGGCACACTGCTTTGAAAAGCACTTCCAAACACATTTAAAACAATGATCTAACTGGAATACCACTTTCTTCTTTTTTAGAAGTAGTTTTAGGGGGCTTAGAAATAGTTGCATACGTTAAAATGAATTTTAATACTTAATTTAGTAAAGCAAAATATATTTCAAAAATTCAAGCGTATTGAAAAAAGGATAAATATTATCAAGTTATTACATTTTTTGCTTAAACTACTTTTTAAAAATCTAATAGTTAAGGTCTTTGCAAGTCTTCTGTTAAGATCTAAAATCTGTATATACAGTAATGAATTTTTTTTTAAATGGAAAAACTGTAGGTCCTGAAAACCCTAATTCTAAGGACACTAATGCAAAAAAAAAGGAAACCCTACAACAGAAATAAGTAAATATAATCTGAACAATAAGACAAAACCCTTTAAGATCTGTTAATATTTACAGAAATGTTATACATTTATATTGCAATGAAATTTAAGTAAACAAAACTTAGATTACTTAGTTAGGTTTCTTAATTAGAATTAATATTGAGTTACTTAATACAGTCACCTCAAGAATGCCTGAAGATGTTAAAAGAATATAAAGAAATTGAGCCCTTCTGATGGAAAAAACCACCAAACCCCCTCCCATCAGACTTATTAATTACTTCCGCATTATTCAGAATATTTTTTTAAGCAGAACAGAAGAACAAGGGTCCTGAGCTGCATTAGGAGAAGTGTTGCCAGCAGGATGAGGGAGGGGTTCCTTCTGCTCCACTCAGCACTGGTCAGGCCACGCCCCGAGCGCTGTGTCCAGGTCTGGGCTCCTCAGTTCAAGAAAGACAGGGACATAGCGAGGAGAGTTCAGCAAAGGGCCATGAAGATGATGAAGGGGCTGCAACATCTCTCCTTTGAGGGGAGGCTGAGCGAGCCGAGACTAACCCTGGAGAAGAGAAGTCTCAGAAGGTTCTTACATCAATAATTATTAATAAATAGTTACAATAGATGTTTATAGGTATTTATTATATCTATCTCATGCTCTATTTTCTAAATTAAAGCTAATTTTATTTATCCACAGTATAAAGGAATAATTACTTGAAATGTTGTCTGGGTGTTTTGTTTTTCTGTCCTTGGAAGATTGACTGAAACAAAAAATACAGTTGAAAGTGTACATTCGTCAATAAAATTTTACATAACCATAATGCTTGAAAAGTAATAATAATTATAACTCAGCATTTAAATAGCAACTTTGGATCTTCAAAGCCTATTAACTAATTAATCTTCATAAGACCCCCAAGGAAATTAATGGCCTATACAACAGTTAATGGAGTATGTTCTTCAAAATCCCTGATGCTCTTCCTCTAGCATTTCTTAAATTATTAAATTGTCTAAATTAGTTAATGAATTGCTAGAACATATACCAAGTAGAACAGGCTCACAAAAAAGAGAATGTACCTGTATGTTTTTTCCTTTATCACTCAAGAGCTTCCTAGATTGAAGCCACATATTCCAAAATTAAAAAATAATAAAGGTCAAAATGTCCTTAATTCCATAAATTTAATAGCCTAGCTACTCAATGCTTGCATCTTTCTTACAGGATTTACAGATCATGAAGAGCAGTGGCAAAGGGTGAGAAAACTGAAACTTTGCTTTCAGCTAATTGAGGAATTACAAACTAGACCAAAATCTAACGACACTAAGCATCTGACATATAATTACTGGTCCTTCCATGTGACACAGGCTGTTGGTAAATCTCACAAATGTATGCACACACAAATGCCTACACTTGCTAAATTTTACTTTGAACATTTTCAGGTAATGACCACTTGTTTAGGATCTATTGCTTAGGTGCTTTTACCAACAGGAAAAACTGAAAAAAGTCCAACCTACTCTTCTCCCTTTGATTAATAAAAGAAAAATAGAAATGTTTCTTGGAGTTACTGAAAACTCAAAAATATCAGCTCGCTTATCGTAGTCTAAATTAAATATCTTACTTCCCCACAATAATTAATTTTGTTAATCTTCCACTGCAAACTAGGAACAAAGTACAATTTATTCAAGTCTAGCTGGTAATCTCCAAGTTCAAAATGTTACAAATAGGTGCCTTTGGCTGGATTAATTACCATACTTAATAATTCAATACTTGGCTGGCAGTGACCCTCCTGAATCAGACTTTAAGTTCCACTGGGGAAAGAGCTCATTAACAAGCTATTAGGTCGTCTCAGTCACTTATCAGTTCTTTGCAGAAGGCACCCATGGATAATAATCAAAATGGTTCAGAAAATAATTTTCCTAATGACTGGAGAAATGTATGGAGAGTAAAATAGAAATGCTTCCTATTACATTTTAGTTTTATTTTGTATGCATTTTGTACATATTTTAAATATTTTGGGGATTATTACAGGAAAATATTTAAACAACCAATGCACATGCAAGTGTGTCTGCTGGATATGCTGTCTAGATTATTATGTCATATACATTAATGTACAGCTGTATACTCAATGATTTTCTTAAAATATAGGTATATTTTCAGCATTCTGTGACACTGATCTCGATATATGTTATATGTGCTACTACAGCATATATAACATATGCATGCACATTCCTGTAGCAGTATAAGCCATTAAAAATTCTCTTTTGGTTACTAGCATGATCACACAAATATTTAAAAATGGCCAAGAATGCTAAGTAAGGATGGCAAGGGAAGCTGGGAAAAGTAACTGTTCAAAATGGCTAATTACTGCAGCTTAGTCTTGTCAGTGATTTCGCCAGGGGGATTCAGACAGGGGTTCAGTTTACCCCCTTAAATTGTATTTAGGAACATCACTCTCCTTTCTCTTCCTCTTCCCAGCTATAGACAGAGAATCAGGACAGAAGGCTCATTAGGTTAATCTCTGTGAACTATTCATCCACATCAGGTTTCAGTTTACAGACTTGTCTCTTATTTCACATCTACAGGCATTATTGTGCTTTAGAATATACTTTCATTTATTCTAGAAAAGCACAATTAATAAGCTTCCTCCAAACATTGTGGGATTAGTAAATAAATTAATGTCTAAACTGCAAAGAATACAATGTTAAATGTGTCTTAATGGAGTCAGCTCCATTATTTCCCAAGTTACAAAGTCCTGCAGAGAGAGGGCACAAGAACAAAAACACATTGCTCAGAAACTTTAATTGACTCTACTTACATGAACTGGATTATAAATGTTACACATAATAAACTTGCAGGTCCCTAAAGAATCTGATTTCTTTCATTTAATCTATACTTCAGGTTTTAATTAGTGTGATGGAAAACTCAATTACTCCTGAAATTATGTCATTATAATTTGTAACCCAGAAGTGGAATGTAACACCTCTTCATTTCCACATCTCACTGAAAACAAAGCTTTACCCTGCAAAGCCGTAAGCTCTGGGGGCAGACAGGAGCTGGTTTACATCAGCCCATGTTCATATTCAGAAGTTTGATACTTACATTGGAATTCTTAGCACTTTTCTTGAATGGCTTCCACTATTCTTTAGATCAATATTTAATATTATTTCTGCTGGCTTGCTCTTTATTTTCCCTGTTTAATCTAAAGTTTTTTAAATACCTGGATTTTTTTTTTTAAAGTGTCTTGCCATGGAAGGATGGAAGCTTTTTTTTTTATCTTGAGGTGCCAGAATTCATACCTCTTCTTCTGTCTTCTTATCACTCATTCAGTCTTACACTCATAAAATAGTAAAGAAATTCAGCAAAGAGGTGAAAAAATTTGTTATACTGATTACAAAATGTTTTCTCATTTTCCAGGGAAATAAGTAATAAGAATTTTTCACCTGTACATTGTTAACAAATTTCTGAAATGACAGAATTTTATTTATCATTTTACCTTTTATCACCATATTAAGAAACTGATGCAAAACCTTATTGGCAGCACGCATCATTTTCTTACTAATGCTATCCACACCAATCTTTAATATTTCAGCAATGGATATTCTTATATGAAATTCAAATATTCCTAAGATTTAAGCACTACTCTTTTATCATATTTCAGACATCTGCCTTGAAGAACATGAGTCTCCAGTGCTGGGAAAACGTAAACAATTTTGCTACAAAAATACTGCTATACTAGGAGAGGGAAAAAGGCCCTAAGTATATTTATCATCTCCAAAATAATCTCTTTGATCCAAATACCTGAAATTTGGTTAAACATTAAGTACATAAAAAATGCAGTGCTCTATGGAAATCATGTTACAAATAGAATTGAATGGTAGAAGGAAGCTAGCTCAGCTACCAAACAGAAAACTGCAGGTAGTTTCGAAGAAGAGAAAAGTTTAAAAAGTTATTAAAAGGATTAGGTGGAATTGTTTGAATATCTGATTCAAAGACAAGAATTATGGTTAGAACTTACTTTACAACTTAAGCAAGGAGAGAATCCACTAGGTTTAAAAAGTGGCTTGATCAAAGCTACACCCAACCACTCACCCATACCACTGACAAGGATGTGCCTGGGTTACCAGTTCTGTGACATGGCATATTTGAGCTGGAGGAAGACGAATCTCCTCAGACCAGTTCCTGTCAGCCCATAGTCCATGGTTCAGCTCCCACATGTAGCCGTGCCACCTTGGGCATTGGCTTCCATAGGGGATCTGAAAGCTGGATATCAGCAGTACTCCAATCTCTGCCTCTGAAGGCCTTCACAGGTGTCATCCTAACCAGTGTGAACAGCCCATGTCGACATCCTGGTGCATCTTTCCAGCAACTTCAGGTAATGCTCTCCTGAGATATGCCGGTACATGGCCCAAACCATGGCTCCTACTCTGATCTTGTTCACATGATCCTCTTGGCACAGCTTATTATACTCATCACAGTTTTTACTGCACTTAGCTCTCGGTCAAGGTGAGATCATCAAACTCCCATGTCAGTAAAGTATGTCTGTGAAAAATCCAAACTTCATGTAAAATAAGGATTAGGAGAACAAGTAGCAGTGAAGATTAGAAGACAGAAGAGCAACTAGAACACATTCAAAGGACTAACACAATGCAATATAGAGAGTCTTTCAAAATTAGCATGTATGACTGGAATAAGACTTTTAAAAGAATTTAAGTCTTATTTAAGCAATAGACAAAGTAATCAGATTTCTCAGAAATCTCAAATGTTGGGTGTTGAATTATTTAGAGAATTTAGGATCTAAGAGTCTCAAAGACAACTGTCATTTGCTGATAATTATTTTAAAAGTAAGCACCTAAAGAGAGCTAAGCCGTTAACAAAATTGCTATCAATTTTGCATGTCTGTCAGACAACTTATAACTCTTGCTATACTGCATTTCAAAAACATGACAATCAGCCTCGCTGTAGTAAAGGTTTAGTTTGTGTCTGAATGCCTTTTTTCAATAGGTGCCAAAGAACCTGATGTCAGAACAGTCATTTTTGGGTGTTGCTGAATATCAGTCCAGAATAATAATGTTTCACTGAGAATCAATCTATGCTAAATAAAATTGTGACATAAACTTGCATAAAATTAATAAGCACCATCTTGACTTGCATAAAATTGATAAACTCCATCTGATGCAGTTATGACCCATGCTGAATTTGAAACTGTTTTCCTTTCATTTACTCTTCAGCCCTTAAAATTTGTTTCATGACAACCTGTTATCTGCTGTAGAAACCTGTGGAGCTGATTATATAAATTGCTTCTGCATTTTATATTCATCTACCTTCTGTATCTTGAGGCAATGTAGGGTTTTTCTGAAGATTAATGAATAAACAATCAGCTAATACTGGCTGAGTAGCTAATATTGTTGAGGTTTCCTTGTGTATGATAGGATAATTATGCCTCACTCCCAGTTTACAACTTTAAGAAATGTACTTTTTCAGGGGGTTTTATTAACATTTTTAACAAATTATTTTGGTGAAAGAAACTTTTATTCTTATACTAAAGCTGGTACAATATCAAGTTTAATTAATTAGAATTGGTTTAAGAAGTCTAAAATCCTTGTGGCAGTAAGTCATCCTAGAGAAGAGTTATCATGGTGTAACTCAGTACCAAACTTCTGTCCGCTGGAAGGCTGAGCGGGCATCATCGCAGTCTGATCGGAGATGAAGGGTGTGCAGTGGCTCACTGCACCTTTCTACCCATAGCTTCCAACAGCTGGACTTGATGCACATCTAAAGAAAATCTGGATAATTTCTGTAGGCAATAAAACTCATGGTAGATAGCAGAAGGAAGGAATATAGAGGGAAGAACAAAGTGATTCTGTATGCTTCTTTATTCTTGTTACAGTCTCTCGTAGGAGATTACAAGCATTTCTAAACCCATCTTAGAGTCTTTTTATATAACACGTTGATTTCTAGGAGAGTAAATACTGAGAAATCCTTGTCGATTGTTTAGAGGTTTTATTTTGAGTAAAAAAATAGTCACCTAATTTTATGAGGCTAATCCTTCACTTTGAAAGCCATGGTAATTCTGCTTATATTTGGGCATCATGAAAAATATGATAGCTCTCAAAGAAATAATTAAAATACAAGAAGGCTGAAATATTAGTGTTTCCAGCCCTAAGGAAAAAAACCCACAAAACCTCCAAAAAACTTTGAGTAAGATCTCTCAGGTCTGTGATTTCCTAAAGTGCAGCAGGTATAACTAGTAGTCTTTGCCTGTCTCAAAATTCCCAAGCTTCTTCTCCCCTGCCCCCCCAATTTCTTTTCTTCAGATAGTAATTTTTTTTCTTTCTTTAATTTGGTGAACTTTAAGTAGTAACGTGGTATGTTTTGGTATCATGATCTGGAAAGTAAGATGAACAATAATATTTCAAGAATTGGCTTATTTGGATGACTAGATGCAATACCTTCCTGACAGCACTGTAGTGTTTTGGAGCTTGTTTTCAGTGGGAATACCTGGGTGGGGATTTTTAGTTATAGATCACAAAATCACAGAAGGGTTGGAGTTGGAAGGAGCCTCTGGAGGTCAACTCATACAACTCCCCTGCTCAAGCAGGACCACCTAGATCTGGCTGCCCAGGACCATGTCCAGAAGCCTTTTGAATACCTCCAAAAAGAGAAGATGCACAAGCTCTCTGAGCAACCTGTTCTCAGTTACTCTCACAGTAACAAAGTGTCTCCTGATGTTCAGAGGGAACCTCAGGTATTTCACTTTGTGCCCATTGCCTCTTGTCCTGTCACTGAGCATCACTGAAAATACTTAGCTGTCCTCTCTGAACCCTGCCTTCAGGTATTTATATATATTGTTAAGATCTTCCTGAGCCTTCTCTTCTCCAGGCTAAAAATTCCCAGCTCTCTCAGCTTTTCCTTGCAGGAGAGATATTGCTCTCCAAGTGCGACTTCACCAGTGCTGAGTAGAGCAGAAGGATGTCCTTCCTCGACTTGCTGGCAATACTGTGCTAAATGCAGCCCACAGTACTGTCAGCTGACTTTGCCACTAGGTCCCATTGCTGGCTCATATTCAACTTGGTGTCCTCCAGGACCCCCAGGTCCTTTTCTGCCAAGCTGCTTTTCATTTGGCTGGCCCCAACATGCCCTGGTGCCTGGAGTTGTTCCTTCCCAGGTGCACAACTTCAGTATTCCACTTGTTGAATTTCATGAACCTGTTTCTCCAGACTCTTGAGGTCCTTCTGGATGGCAGCACAACTTTCTGGCATATCAGCTACTCTTGTGATTCTACTCCATCATTAGTGAAGGTACTGAACAAGACTGCACCCCATATTGGTCCCTGGGACACACTGCTAGTTACTGGTCTCCAACTAAACTTTGTGCTGCTGATCACCAGTTTGTGGACCTATGTATTCAAGCAGTTTTCAATCCACTTCACCATCTGCTCATACAGTTCAGACTTCCTTCTCTAGGAGGATCTTGTGTGAGACAGTGTCAACAGCCTTGCTGAAGTCCAGGTAGACAATGTCCACTGCTCACCCTTCATCTACCAGACCAGTCACTTCAACACAGAAGTTTATCAAGTTGATCAAACATAATTTTCTCTTGGTGAATTCCTACCGGCTAATCTGATGATTTTCTTGTCTTTCATGTACTTGGAAATGATTTCCAGGATTAGCTGCTCCATTGCTTTCCGAGGGAGTGAGGTGAGGCAGAGTGGTCTGTAGTTCTCTGGATCCTCCTTCTTGCACTTCTTGAAATTAGAAGTGACCTTTGCTTTCCTCCAGTCTTTGGGCACTTCTCCCTTTGATCAATCATGATTGACTGATTAAAGATTGATCAAAGATTATCAAGAGTGGCCTCACTATGACGCCATCCAGCTAACTCAGCACTTGGTGCCTCTGGTCATGCCTCATGGACTTGCGCATGTCCAGTTCACTTAAGTATTCTCTGCTTGATCCTCTTCCACCAAGGGTACTTCTTCCTTCCTCCAGAATTTCTGCCTGGTCTCTGGAATTCCTGAAAGCCAGTCTCACTAGTAAAGACTAATGCAAAGAAGGTACTCAGTCCCTCAGCCTTTTCCATCTGCTGTGTAGGAGGTCCCCCAACTCATTCAGCAGTGGGCCTACACTTTGCCTAGCCTTCCTTTTGTCACCTATGTAATTATGGAAGCCCTTATTGTTGTCAGACATCCCTAATGAGATTCAATTCCGTGTGAGTTAATGATGTGTTTTTCACCTATGTTGCTGGGTGGTGGACCATGTGTATGTGTGTTGTACGTGTGTGTTTCTGCATGTACCTATCGGGAATAAATGGAGCTGCAGTAGCCTCACCTCCATTAACTTTCTTGATACAGCAGCCTCTAATAAGATAAATGAAAACTCAGTAGCATTTACTTCAGTAAAGCCATAAGAGGGTCAGCTAGTTCAAAGGTATGGTAACTCTGGCACTTCCAGCACTAATGCTACTCTTGTTTACCTTTATCTGAGCATTTCCTAGTCATTTCTCGATGACAAAACTTTATACTGGGACATGCAAAATATTCTTAACATTTTATTTCTCTTTTCAGTGTACTCCCTCAATATTTTTCAGAGCTGCAGAATAAATACAGTTCATTTATATGATTTTCTGATGGGTTTGATCTTTTCTCATTAGCTGAGCAGCAGAAGTGTTCCTGAACCAAATATTTTTCCCTTCCTTATTCCCAAGGAAAGGGACTTATCACATATAATCTTAAATTTCCGCTAGATTTCAACATGTCAAATTGTTTAACAGTAATGAAAAAGTGTGAAGCAGTGTTTTGGAATTAAATCACCAAGAAAGACTGCATAAACCCCTGGATTATTAATTTCTTCTCTCTTTCACTGACATCCTCTGCCTTTTGCATCTCAATAATGAAGAAGATCCAAGAAATAATGAAAAAGATCCAACAAATATCAGTGCATATATGCGATCCTACTTATATTCATATGTTGAATACAGTAGTACAGTGTCATCCAAGAATTCTCTTCAATGCCAAAGTACAATCATAAGAGATATTTTACAAAACAATATTAAAAGTGCAAGTGTTGAAATTAACAATTTAAGAAGAAAGATCCTTCCAAGAGCTCAGGCAACATATAGCAGAGGATGTTCTATATCCTCAGAACTGAGTGTCTGCCTAGTAGCCTTTGTAGAATCATCTAAAAAAAGTCTTTTTACTATGGAATTTATTGCTTTTGATGCCACACTGTTAGTCAAGCCATATTTTGTGTCCTTAAAATATTTCAGCTGAAGAATAAATCAATACATAAATAAAAATTTTCATAACAGGACTGAAGCATTAGATCCTTCTCATTTTTTTTTTTAAAATAGCATTTCATTTCCTCAAAATAAATATGGAGTCATTTTCCACAATCATTCTGCTGACCAAAAACTTTAAGACACACTAGAGAGGTAATATCTAGTTTGTACATGAGGCTGTTTTAGTACTAATAGTATCTTTATTCTTAGTAACACTAGTGGCATTTATTTATATTCTGTTGAATGTGTCCCTATGGCTTGGCTTTAAAACAAAATATACGTTTTTCAAGTGTTATAGGAAAGTCTATATCAGGCAAGAAAATGACAGATGCTGAGATTCTAGTTGTGATAAATCCACAGTTCCCAAAGATGCTGAGAAAATAACTGCATGAGCTGCCACATCCTATTAGTAGAACGATTTTTGTATTTTTAAAAAAATAATTTTTAGTTAAGAATTTAATCTGACAGATTAAGTTTCTTTATGAATCTTAAAAATATATTTACTCATTCGATGGCTCATGGTGTGCAACAAACACCATTTGTTCACAACAAATATGCTTACGTTGATCTTCATTCTGTTACCATGACTGATTGCATTTTTCTAAGTCAGTTCTAGTATCTGAGCCTTTTGCTCTCAGTTAATGAAGTTTAAAAAAAGTATCTTGGCCTCGCAGTGAAATAAAGCCATTACATCAGCATCCAGTTCTACAGCATGACAGAGAAATGCTGAATATATATGCACTTGAGATGTTATCATTCAGTTGATGAAAAAGAGAGGAACTCTCAAAGGACAGCTTGCTTTTGAGTTTCTAATAGAAGCTACAATTTCATCTGTCACTTTTCGGAAAGCAGCACTCAAACTTTGCGGCAGAGTTTGCCATCTGCTCACACTTATGCCCACTGTTCTGTTTGCAAAGTGTTCAACATTTGTTTTCAGACAAAAAGACTCAAGGTCACTTAAAAAAAAAATAAATCAGTGCAGCAGAAAAGTAGCTAATATCATATTCAAATAAACATTAATCAGAGCATGATAGATGATTCTACTGAACTATTAAGCATTTTCATGAAATGCCTTTATTTTTAAATAGAAATTTACTTTAGATCCCAGGCTCAAATTCAAATATTTGTCATCATGTGGAATATTCATAAAGAGAACAGAAAGTGGCCTCTCAAGTATCTCCTTGTCTCAGCACTGAGTGCATTCTGCAGCCTGTCAGAGGCCTGTGACACCTCTAGTATACGGAAGTATTAGGTGATGCTTAAAATTATTTTGCCTTAAACTCAAATGTAAGAATATTAAAAGCAGTGTTAACTAGCAACAATATATAATCATTTAATAACTTGCTAACAACAGAGTCAAACACATCATATATATGTTTCGTGTAAGTATGTAAGAGGACCGCCAAAGTCGCAAACATGAATGGGTGTAGGTGCACATAAGAGTTATCCAAGTAACAACAAATTGCAGGGCAAAATGAGAAAAGGATGAAGCCAGTCCTGCTTCAGCTCTTATTTCTCAAAAATGTTTTTGATTTTTTTTTTTATTATTTATTTGTATATTTTTAAACATCCTCATATCAGTAATCTCTAATTCCTTACTGGAGAGGGTTCCTCTGGGACAGTTAAATGTGATTAGGAAAATCAAAGCCCATCTGGAGTTGAATCTGATGTGGGATGTGAAGGGCAACATGGAACACGAAATGTTTTTACATGTCCAGCAGCAGCAAAGGGAAGGACAGCACGGTGCTGGCAACAAGGATCAACACCGAGGTCGTGGGTTCGATTCCCGCTCGGTCCCCATGTGTTGCCAGGTCTAGTCGAGAGGTGGCGTCCCTGCCCAAAACAGGGAGGTTGGACTAGATGATCTCTAAGGCCCCTTCCAGCCTAGGCCATTCTGTGATTCTGTGATTCTGTGACAGGAAATGTGCATCTACTGCTGAATCGGCCCCAGTAACAAAAGACACGGGCAAGGCCGAGTTACTCAGCGCCACGTCCTCTTCTGAAGGCTTGTAGCCTTCAGAAATCCAAGGCCCATGAGACCAGAAGAAAAGTCTGTAGCAAGGAATATTTATCCTAGCTGGAGAAGGATCAGGTCAGAGAATACTTAAACAAACACCTGAGACCTGATGAGATACACTCACAAGTGCTTAGAGCTGGCTGATGCCATTGTGAGACCATGTTCAATTATCTTTGAGGGCCCATGGCGATCAGAGGAGACACTTGAGAACTGGAAGAAAGCAGATGTTGTGTACGTGTACTATACATGTTTGTGCTTGCGTGTGCATGTGTGTGAGTTCATTCTCAATAAGTCTACTTGTTTTCCAAACTCACTTCATTTCTTTGTCAAGGATATGTAGACTGGCCTGCTGCTAATGTTTGCTGGCATTCCCTTTTGTGATTCAGTTAGGCAAACCCCATTGCACAAGTCTGCATTTTTCTCAAGCTTTTAAAGCATTGAAACAGGGAGTTGGATGGTCTTACTTTGCGAGGTTCTGAAAAGACAAGGGCTTCAACACGGGACAGTTATGCCTGTCGCCAAAATTAGCTACCAGTCAAGATTTCTGAGGGTTTGGCTTGAACCTCACAATGTGACTAGAAAGAGGCAGAACCCCAGTTCAAACTTCTGTAATTTTCTTTCTTCTCTGCAAACTGGGATTTAGATGACTACTGCGTTTTGAAATCCTTTCATTTGTTCCGGCAAGAGAACTATTCAGAGACATATCAGGCTCAGCACCAGACCAGCCAGTGAGAGATCTCTGAGAAAAAAAGAACACTAAAATATAGACCTCAGTTCTGTAATTCCCTCTGAACAGACACAATGCTGCATCAGCATGGAATTAACATTAAAATGAGGCTCAGGCTCTGGAAAAATGCAACATAAAGAAAAGACAAAGATTATGGCTGTTAGTACACAAGTAACATTTATACAAAGGTTTTATTTTCTTTAGAGATAATAAGGGAATATCAAAAGCCTCCATTGACACCAAGGCAAAGGAGAATGCTTACTTGCCCTTCAGATTCCCTTAACTTTCTATGCCAGAACCCATAATTATATCCTCAAGATTTCTGTCTTCCCTTAATACAATAGATTCTTCTTTACTGGGACAGGTTTATTCATCTTTTATTCTCCTCTCAACTTGATCTGCTCAGTTCATTTTTTTCGCTGTTAAAAATATTCATTTACTGGAGCAAATCTGCAGCTCTTTAAAGCTATATGAAAATATATTCAGTCCTGTGTTTCAAGATTTGCAACCCTTGTTTGCAATAAAGTAGGTTTTGCTTCCTTGTTTCTTGCAAAAAAAGTCCAGTAGAAGGAAATATTTGGCTGAGCATTCTTCCATCCTTTCCTGAAGTGGTAATGTTCCAAACTTCCACTGATTTAACTTGCTTTTGTGGATGACAGACGTCAACAAAGGGGGAAAGACATGCAGTGATTAAGTCAATAAGGCTGAAGAATCAGTATGTTATTTATGAGAAAAAAAAGAAAGCATTGAATAAAGACTTTTTTAGTGTGTAAGGAATAATCTACAATATTTCCAGAAAATAGTAGCAATCATTGCAAGGCTATGTGAGAGTCATTCCTTTGTTATGACTAGGGAAAAGTTATAGAAAGCTTAATTGAATATTGTCTCACAGTTTCATTTCTTAATAAAATAATCCTTTCCAAATGTACATTTGATCGTAATAATTACTCCCCCTGCATGCTCATCTTGACATTTTTCTTTCTGTAACACTTCAAAAGCTACCCTTCTCTTCTGAAAAGAACTTTTACATCCATTTACAATACAGTCTGATTACCTTCCCAATTCTTTTTTTTAGCATTTCTTCTTGAGTGACATTGTCACTCAAAGCCATTCAGTGCTTAACTCTGAAAATGGTATTTTTGCTTAAGTAATCACATATATATCTAAGTTTTTAAAAATGAACAGAGGACAACAAATTCTTCCTAGCTAACTGCTAAAAATCAAGACACATTTGAATCATTCTACAGCTCATGCATATGCAGAAAAACATTGGATATAAAGCTCACTGGATGTGAAGCTCTGAAGAAATTAGACTGCTACGCAGCTGTTTCATAGGGGAAAAAAGAAATGTCATTTTAAGAAATGCTTATTTCCAATATTTCCAGTCTCATAGGACAGATATAAACCATATTGCAGTGCATCATGCTTTAGTTTTGTGCAATAAAAATAATAAAATGAACAGCACACTGATGGTGAAACTATTTGGTTATCATGAAATCTGTGAAAATACATACAGAACTAACACAAGTAAGATTTTTTTTCTCTTCTATAACAAATGCATATGAACATATATGTCAAAATTTACAAGGATGTGAATTTCATATATTTACACTGACTTTTCAGTAGAAGTGCTAAGAGACAAATGATCAAGGAAACTTAGAGTAGTATTACACATGCTTTTCCATGTTCCACTTCCCTGCAATATGAATATTTGGTGAATATGTGTTAATTTCTTGTTCTTTTAGCTTTAGATGAGATGATTCCACTTACTGACCAGTTAAAAAAAAATCTAAACCATTTTAGTATGCAGCTACTTGAAAAAAAATGCTTTTTTGTGTCAAATACTGCGTAGACTTCTGCATGTGCTTGGTTGTTGTTGGTCTTTGTTTCATTTTTGCTTCTCCTACAAAAAGATGGAGTGGCCTTTCAGGGAAACAGATGTGTTTAAGTAGACCAAACTATTGGATGCCTGTAGGTACATTGTTTCATATAATTCAGAAGTGAAAGACAAATAAAGTCTATTCCAGAAGTCAGAATGCCAAGTTTTCAAAAAGAAGAAGAAGAAAAAAAGGTGCTTCCATTATAATTGCTTTTTCTTTTGGAAAGAAAAAAAATGTTTGAAGGACTGGACAAAGAAAATTTGAGGACTTTATGGGCTCTAAAAACGCTTGCTTAGTGTGTCAGTTAACAATGACTCCTCACTTTGTTTTTAAAAAGATAAGCTTAACTCGGCGTTTTTGTTTGGGTTTTTTTGCTGTGTGTGTGGTTTTTTTTTTTTAGAATAGCCTGCTAAATATTAAACCTTTATTCTAAAGGGCAAGGAGAACTATTTGAAGAACTAAAATTGACAAAAAATCGCATCTACATTTAAGAGTAAATAAATTTCAAAGATTTGAATAATGGTATGAAAGTTAGGCGTATCTTAGCTCTTCCAACCAGTTAAAAACTGACAAATTAATAAAAGAATAGACAAGAAAATTGCTTTTTAAATAGTGTTCTGTATTCTACCAATTTCTAGTGTTTTGTCTGGAAGGACACACATGAAACACAGATTTAATAAAATGCCCTGCATGCCAATGCATATTCAAATATGCTGTCATTGTGGTATTGCTATAATGCAGTTCCCCACTCCTTTAAAAAAAAATAAAATTTTGTTTACCGGCTAGAAGAGAAGTCCTAACTAAAGAATAGGCGAAGTTATACTGATCTCACATTAAACTGTCTTGTTCTTCAATCATAATAGCTAACCATTAAGCAAAACAATGGTTATATTCAAGTGAACTGTAACATTCCAGCCTCGCCTTGCACTTCTATTACACTGATAACACTGTGTGTTCCACCAGAGAATTACAACAGGATCTCGATACTACACAGAACAGTGGAGAAACTGCAGAGAGAAAAGGGAAAGGATGGTGTTGGGGACTAAGGTTGGGGCACTGAACTGGTTAGTGTAAACCCATGATATACTGTTAACATCGTGGCAATTTGATTTTATAGACGAGGATATGGCTAGGGATGTTGCTCAGATTATGTACAGTCACACCAATCTTATCCCTATTATTCAGAACTTCTGGGGTTAAAGTATACTCTAGAAACCAAAACAGTCATTGGTGGTGATAGTGGTTTCTTAGTGTTTGATGTTAAACTGCATAGAACATCAAGAAATAGAGGATGCTAAGCTGATTCTCATCCATTTTTGCATTGAGAAAGAAACGGATGAAATCCAGGTGTCCTCTCATCTGATGTAAATTTTTCCTTGAAAGAGGATGAATGGCTTAACTGGATTTGATGTTGCTTTGTAGCTATGGTTTGTTTGGCAAGGTATGCAAGAAAAAATCCAGCATTAACTACCAGGCAAAATGAAGAACAATTTTATTTCTCAGTGTCACTAATAATTCAAAAAGATATGTTCATTTACCGCTAGTCTGATCAAGAATTCATTTAATGGTGTAGTAAGTTGAATGTTTCTGCGTTAGTGAGCCGTATGGTATGGGGAGATACAAATTGGAACTTGTGCCTTATAACTGACATAGACTTCACTAGGGAAAGTCTTTCTGCAAATGGAAACCTTCCGGCACATGTTGGGGAACCTGAAGGGGGAAAAAGCATATTCACTACTGCTTTTCCTATAACACAAAATATACACAGGTCTGAATAATAATTAAACTTCTTCCTGTCTCTCAGATCCTTCTGTCTTGGTGCCTAGCCATGTCAACATTTCCATTTTAGGATTAGATAAATTGTGTGTGTAGCATTATTTTGAGAAGCTTAGACATAGTTTTGATTCTAGTGGGAACTGGTGAAGAGCGATCATGCCAATAACTCTAGGCAAGAGCCTCCAGGCCTGTTCTTGTTAAAACTTTTGTTGCTGCAGTTGTCAGAAATTTTCCAAATCTGAGTTTCCCCTGCTAGCTGTTAGGAGCTTAGCAGCTTCAGAAATAAGAAGTCATTTTCCATAATCCACCTTCATGTAAATTCTCATAAGATATGCTGATGTGAAAGCAACTAGATTTTCTTTCTTAGCACATTTTGGTGTGAACTTACAGAAAGTAACGTCAGCTCTTACAGCTGGTGAGAGTCAGAGTTTAGAGACGGCAAGAATTTAGAGTCAGGAGTGTGAAGGCTGTGGAGTGTGCAAATATGTAACTAACTACCACATTTTTGTGCTTTGCAGATTCAAAATGTGCTACAAATGCCCTTGTTCTTCTCTTGTGGGAAGCCTTGACTCTTTCCTCTCATCCCCATTCTGCATTTTCTTGCTATTTTCTGAATGGTTACGTAGAAACAAATCAGTTTTGTTCAAAATCTCATTATCTCTCAGCCACAAACACAAGCTGCAGATCTATGGATAGTTTCTGATAAGTTTTCTGAGCTCTCCTGTAACGCACAAGAGGCTGCTCCAATCTGGAGCTCAGTGACATATGACAGTATTTATCCTTAGCAGTAAGTCTATGTCCTATTAGTGCAAAAGCCTAAGAGGTTAGGGAATCCTTTATGGTTTCTTCACTTTAAGATGAGGTAAAGAAAATCAATATATCTTATTTATTTGGAATAGAATATTTGTCATTAAAACTGGTCATCTTTGAAGATAATTGGAGTTTATTTTGTGATTTTTTTTTAACATTTCTGAGTATTGTAAGAAAACCCTTCCTTTGTTTAAAACTAATTCTACTACTTTTTATAATTGGAGCGTACTTCATTGAGAATCTTCTATTTAAAAAAGCCCTCTTACTTATCTTACTTATCAAGTTCTCTAAAACAAAACCACATCCCACAGATGTTATAAGAGGAGCACAGAGGTATCAGGGGCACAAATAATCTGCTTTCGGTGTGTATATCCCAGAATCAATGACAAACTCTGCATATGAAAAGATGACATCCAATTTTGATCTGAAAGATATTGTATACTTTTCTACAATTTGCTCTGCTCCACTGGAGGAGCTAAATATCTGGTTTACTTTATCGTTATATTCTCATATCCTTCAGAGCAAAGAGCTCCAAAACCGTAGCTGGTGGGTGAGAGCTATTTTAAATATTTATAACATTATTATTTCTATTATCAGGTTTCTACAGATACTAGCAGAATCTGAGATCTAAGGTAACTAAGCACAATACAAGCAACAGTCCTTTTTCAGAATATCTTGCACATGAGACAAAACTCATAAAGAATGGAATAAGGGAAATCTTACTGCCCTAATATGATTTACAATGAATAGAATATCGAAGAAATAACACGACTTGACAAAGGTCAAATAAAATGGCTATTGCCAGTTTACATAAATCTCCATCAAAACTCGCCAGACCTCTTATTAGATCATGAAAACTTTGAGTTCCACATAAAAGCATTATACACAAAGTGTAAGGACACAATCTTATATCATCTTACACGATGAAATTCCGATCCAACCTGTTGGTTTTGTTTCTGTAAATTGATGATACCAAATCAATATCCTAGGAACTGTTTCTCTGTATAAATGAATTGTACAGGAAAATTTTATTCACATGGTTTTCTGAAGAGTGGGGCATGTACTATGCTATGAATATTTATCAAGGCAGAAGTAATGAAAAATTTTAACTTTAAAACCACAAACAACGAAATCTTTTTTTTTAAGCTTATATTTGGGGTAGTGAGAATAGTAGAATATTAGTAAAATATGACAAGGATCCATATAACAAAAAAGTACTCTATAATTCTCAATTTTATGCCTATTATCTCTTGATACATATTAATCTGAAACAAAGGTAACTGTGATTTGAGGGCAACCACCCCCCAAAAAAACATGATACAAAATATTTTTCATTATACTTGTAAGTTGTAAGCTGCTAATAACAGATACCATTTGATATCTCTATGATTCTGTGATACTATTTGATATCTTCTAGTAAACAGACAAATGATCTTGATGTACAATGCCAAGAGAAAATATTCTCATAAAATGTTCACTGTTTGTGAGAGGCATGTTAACTGAAGTGTATTTCTAGTTTGAAACAGGTTCACACTACATTTTTTTGTATTTTTTAATAAGAATTTCCAATGTGTATTTTAAAAGAAATTTTAAGGCACCACATGCTCAGAAGTAAAAAATAATCACTCTTATGAAGTTATTTCCTAGTTTATAATTTAGATATATTTTCAGTAAGCTCTACTTTTTTTTTCCACCAAGAATAAGTATATTTAAATATTACTTATAGTGAGTAAATATTATTTATGCTATATTCTAATCATGCATTATTATTTTCCTATAGAACTTGTGATAGACAAACAATCCATCTTGAGGATAGGGTTTATAAAGAATTTTTTAAAGGTTTTAAAGTGTTTGTAACTTTATAGGTTTTCAATCTTATATCTTCTAACCATGTCTGTCAGTTGTCTAGAAATTAATTTGTCAATACAAAGAAAGGCAATTACCAATGTCATTTCACAAGACTACCACTAAAATAACCATCTACCATTTCTCCCACCCAACCTCCATTTTTAAATGCCTGATCAACAGTTGGCCAGTTATCTTTTAAGCTACTTTTCTCTGACCTTTCATAATTACTACTTCACAATGACTTTCAGTCACTTCTGGAGTCAAAAGAAATCTTTATAACAAAAGGTCACGATATTTTGGTATATAAATCTGTTATGTGACCACGGTTCCAAATAAAAAAGACTGTATTTTGTTTTTTTATGATGACTGTCCAAAAATAGTAGACAATCTTTTACCAGGATAAAGACTTAGAATGAAAAGCTACATGTTTAACTCTTAGTTGTTATTATTTTTATTACATGAATATTTACTTTGTGAAAAGATTATTTTCAGTTATTTAAACAATCTCTAAGGATGTATTGATCTCATGTCTGCATTATCTTTGATTCAAGTTATTTTTCCAATGACACATCTTTGTGTATTTCTACTTCTGGGACTATGAGTGCTCTTTGATAGTATTCTTAGAAAACAAGCCTAAGACTGTCCTGGTCTTGCAGTAGGTTGGCCTTTAGAAAATCTAGTGCTACCAAATACTGATTCATGTTACAAAACAAATTGATAAACTGATATAGAAAGGATTCAAAGGACTTCCATAATGCTTCGTTTATCATCATCATGGCTAGGCTTCACGAACGAAGATATGGGAAGGGCTCTACCCACACTTGCTACAAGTGCACTGATGGCTAAAAAGGCCGATGCGGGATAGACAAGTCGGGTTGCAAAAGGCACAGCGGAAAGTCTCCTTAGGTGGTATTGGTGAGGCACCGTTTTTTCTGCATTGTCTGTTCTCCTTGAGACTAATTCTACGTGCGTTCTCAAAGGAGGCAGCAGCATTATGGATGGTGTGTTTCCACGTCTCCTGATTGGAGACCAGAATGAACCACTGATGGCAGTCAATATGGCCAAAACTGAGATATTGCTTCAGAAAGTCCTTGTATCTCCTCTTTGAGGCTCCTCTGTTGTGGCAGCGGGTGGCGAGTTCATCACAGAGCCCAACCTTAGGGAAGCAGTGATCCTCCATCCTGGAGACATGCCCTGCCCAGTGCAGCTGCATGCTCAGCAGCATGGCCTCAATACTGGTGACCCCTGCCCGTTCAAGGCCAGTAACATTAGTCATGTAGCCAGTCCAGTGGATGTTTGGGATTGTACGGGGGCAGTGCTGAGGAGCTGCAAGTGGTGGCGTTAGATGACCCATGATTACTGAAATACCCTGACTCTGCTTCACTCCCAGAACACTTCTCTAGTCAGTGCTTAAAAAAACTTTTAACTTTATTTAAACAACAAAAGGTGGATGAACAAGATAAAATCTGCTCAGTAAACAGGAATGTTAACTCTGCCCCCAAATCAAAGGTCCTTGTAGCCAAAAAAAGAGGCCTCTGATGCCTGTAAATTACAAGTATCCTACAATGGTATAACTCATGATAGAGAATGTGACCGCATCACCAGACCAGGTTTTACTTGGCTGAGCAGTGCAAACACTGAGGGGACGATGAGAGGCAGCTGAGCAACAGAAGTGGCCAGACAGGGACAAAAAAAGGACCAACAGGCAGAAGATCTTCCCAGACATGAGGAAGGAAGACTGGCAAGACAAAAGAAAGCAAGAAAAGAAGGAAATAATATAATACCACCAGCTATAAGCAAGGGAGTGATGGAGAAGGAAGAAAAGCCTGCTTGGGCTACAACTGTCTCATCAACATGCTCTTCAGCAGAACACCTTGACTACTGTAACCAGGAGCCAGTGTGGACCACAGTCCTCATCACTAACAAGGTGACATCAGTTTTGAGGTATCGTATGCTCACAGCTATTTTGAATATCATTGTAAAAAAGCAAGTCTTCTGTACATAATAATGATGATTAATAATGTGCAGGTATTGACCATTAAAAAGAAGTCTACTGGTAATGAATGCATTTAGTAATGTTTTATTTCACAGTTTAAAACTGACCTGATTTGCAAGTCTTCTAAACATTATCGTCAGAGTAATTGCTAATTCCCTAATACACATACAGAGAATGATACGTTCAGTTTCAATAGCACCGGAAAGAGAATGTGAATAACCTTCACAACAGAGTTGAGCTTTCTCCTGCCCAAATTTTACTGTCACAGACTTCAATACCATGTACCTAAGCTATGCCAAATGATATGGAAGTAAGACTTCAGCTGAGAGCCCTTTGAGACAAATTTGAGTCTGAGCTACATTATAGATAGCAGAAAAATGCATCAAAAAAGAAAAAAAAGCACTTAAAAGGAAAACCACCTCAAATGAACTTTTCCTTTTGAGAAAGGTTTAATGTACTTTTAAAGTGGTTTATTTCAGTGACTGCCGTTGTGTCCCAAATGTCTCATAAGCTGTGAAAAAGCAGGTAAATACTTCTCACCCATAAAGACAATACCCTTCATAAGCAAAAAGAAAATGAATGTATTAAAAAAAAGACACTGTCAAACAGTTAATTTTCTGCTCTATAAACTTACTCACTTTCAAATAACCAGAAGAAAAGCTCTATATCTAAGCATTCAATTTTGTTGACTGCTATAACTACTTACTTTTTAAAGGAGAATAATTTAGAGAGAGTTTATTTGTTGTGGAATTTCTCCATATTTTATATAAAGCTATATATATGTCATACATAACAAAGGCAAACTACTTAATCTCTTTGGAAATTAAAAGCTGTTTTTATTCTAAATGTTTTTCCTCTATCATCTGCTGTACTTCCATTTATTATAAATCAGGAACAGAACACTGTTTATTTTTCATTATTTTGCCTAGATGTTATAAAAATATTGAACACCTTCAAAAAAAGAACTGAAATAACTACATGGACAAACATCAAATGAATATCCATCAGCTTAGATGTCTGAAATATGCTTTAGAATGAAAATATATAATATACTTCTTTTAATAGAGAATTTACAAAAACTGTGTGGGAGACTGACATATCTTGTTCTGAAAAGATTGATATTTTTTAATTTCAAAGAGCCAGAAAGAAAAGGTTTTCTGGGAGAAAAGGCAATTACTACTTAAGTAACAGGTTCTTTTGTTTGTACAAAAAAAAAATCCAACCGAAAAATCCACCAAAACCCACAAAATAACATTTAAATATGTACTTTATTTTTAATACAAGTACACTCATTGTATATCGAAACAAGCACAAAAAAATCCTCAGATGAAGGTAAATAAAAATCTTTATGAGGAATTGCAGTGTTGCTAGGCAGTAAGAGCAAATACTATGTTCCATCTTCCTCTTGCCTTTTTCCTCTCACTTCCCTGAAAAGAAACATTTCTGGACTTCACTGTATGCACTTCAGTTTTTCTCTAGGATGTTTTAATTTAAAGTCTTGTAAAGCAGTGAGGGATTGAAATATTTCCTTTAAACTTTGGAGAATTGCTACATGAAGCTCTGCCTGGCACAGCGGTCTTAACATGACAGCTTTTCTGACAGCTTTTCTGGTACAGAGTTAAGGAAAAAGAAAAGAAAAAAAAGACAGAAAAAAGTGAAGAATTTGTATTCTCCAGAATTTACCCTTCTTTCTCCCATTCCTTTCCATTCTTCTGAAAATTCTTTCTTTTCTTGTTTCTTGTTTTTCTGTTACTAGGAGTTTGATCCACTATATTGAAACAAAACCCAAGAACATTAAAAGGAAATGGCCTTATAAATTTCAAATTTCCTCTTATCAGAAATATCTGAATATGTTCTGTTTTTTTTTAAATTTATCAATGCTTCTGGAAGAAAATAGAAATTAAATCATTACTTCAGAATATTGTGTTTCTTAACTGAAGATAAGTTATTGGTTGTTCTGCTGTGCAGCTCTTTCTACTAGATTATTTTCTAAACCAGATGTAATAACTAATTTGTGTTTAATTTATTAGGAATTAATATAGGCAATTTACCCAAGCACAGTGCTTACCCAGGGTTATTGCTAAAAATGGACAAACAACATTTCACTGAATAATGTACTTTCTTTTATCTCCTTGCTTCTGTATATGGGATATATTTAAGACTTTTTTACTACTCAAAAAATTTAGGTATAAGCTCCAGTTTTCAAAATGCTAAAGACTTGCATTATGCCCCAGGCAAACAATATGCTCAAAGTAGACTTTTTTAAGAAATTCTGTTAAATTGAGCTGTCCAGTTGTGAGTGACCACCTATCAGGCAGCATGAGCATGTAGTAATTTATGAACCATGATATCTTTGGGAAACTAGAATTATGGAACAGGGGCCAATTCAGGGGATTTTGAAGATTTTAAGACCTTTTGTTTGTGTGCAATATTGTCTTAAAGGAGCCATCACTAAGAACTTTAAGTTACCTGCAAGCTGGGCAAACCTTTTTTTCCCCCCTGCTACAGTTAATGAATACAAGAATCAGATCTTAACCAAAGATGTGAAAGTCATTACTCTCAATGACTACAGTACGGATCTTAAGAGGGAGCATTTATATTCAAACATTCTGCATTTGAAGGTTCAATAAAATCCCCCCCAAAACCAAAAGTAGATTGTAACACAATCAAGAGGAAAGATATAACATGCAAAAGGCACTATGGCATCCGTCTCCCCTCCTGTGAAGAAAAGACAGAAAAGGGAAGCAGGACAGAGAAATCTTCACCTTATTTTTTTTACTTTTCCATTCCAGTTCCTTAATTATCCTTTAGTTTACCAACAGAGGGTGGAAAGAAATGTAGTGTCTTAATCAGGAATAATGGTACTGCCATTGCTTGTACTAGGATGCAACTTTGTGATCTGCTAACAACAGACCTTGAGTCCTCCTGGGCCTCTTCTGGACTTACTCCAGCTTGTCTGGAGCTATGTCTTATCTTGCTTCCCTCTAAGAGCACTTAGAGTGGCCTTTCAAGGAAAGGCATTGGGTGATACTGGGTCTGCCCAGGGCAAAGGAAGGGGAAGAGGAAGGCAGGAGCATAGCATAACAAGGCTAGTGGAGTCCTCATCAGCCAGGTCTCAGTGCCACAGTACCTGAGCAAGGTGAGCAGGAGGGACTTGGGGATGAAAGCCAAGTTCAGCCCATAGTCCAGATAAAGTATACCGTATGCAGTGAATTTTGTTGCAGTAAGAACTTAGAGATGTTATAAAGTTTGTGTGTATTAATTACAATTGTTTACATTTGGAACTGTGTTAGTATACTTGTAACTGGACTAGCAATAATTCTCTGCTTACGTTGTTCAGACTTTAATTTCATTAATATTAAATCTCTTGCTTATCACATAAGAACTGTTCATTTTTTTTTGCCTGTAACAAGGTTTTATGTGTACATTCAAGTAAGGAAGTCTAGGATTCTAGGGGGAGTATATTTTTATCTATAAATTGGATTTTTTATCTGTAATCTATATGTTGAAATCCTGACTGGATAGAAATCAGTGGCAAAATTCACGGCCTTTGATGAGGCCAGAACTGTAACAGTGGTGGGTCTTGATGATAATTACTCAAATCAATGAGTTTGGTGATTTAATTTGTGGTAGGAGTAAGTCTACACTATAGTGCCTCTGACTGAGTTGAGTTTGGAAAGGAAAAGCAAGGAAACAATATTCTTGGTGTCTTACTAAACATCTGAATACAGAAATTGAATCTAAACTTTCTGCTAGGAAAGACTATCAGACTACTTCCATCTCAATGTTCTAATTTAATACAATGGATCATATTTCCACTCCTAGTCTATTAATTGGCGTCATTTATTATGACTGATGTCATAAAGGATTCACTGCAGTATGTATAACATGCAACATTAATTATTATCTAAACAGTGTCTTATGATGTTTTTTAATGTATTTATAGACAAATGAAAAGTGTAAGTAGGTTACACTAAGCAAACTGGTATTTTTGTAAGAAGTAGTTCAGGAGATGGATAAAGAATGGAAACTTGCCAAGTTTGTTATAAAAATTTAGAAGTATGAACAAAAAGTAAGACTTAAATTGTATGAATCATTAAAAGCATGCACTGTTCACATATATGATATTGTGTGTTATACATTTATATTACTTATACTGTTTATGTGCTATCAGATGTTATGAGATAATAGAGTCACAGAACACTTTGGGTTGTAAAGGACCTTTAAAGATCATCTAGTCCAAGCCCCTGCTGTGAGCAAGGACATCATCCACTAGATCAGGTTGCATAAAGCCCCAGGGATTTGCTGTATCAATACACCTCCACCGTTAAAAATGAAAAATAAATTATTCCCCAGTCTAATTTCCTGTAACGTTGTGTACTTGTTTTATTTTTTACCCTGTCTGTAAATCAGCATATACTTATTCTATTTGATTATGTGTTTGTGTTATGACAGAATCCAGAGACTCAACTGAAGCTGAAATACTATTCTATTCCCATGTGTTCTTTTACTAGGTTAAGATCCTAGTTGCAAAATACATTTGTAGCCACTGATGAACTGCATTCTGACATAATTCTTGTCTGCTTGGCTAGTATAAAATGTTTTTATTTATATTAAGTTCCTTGCCTCTTTATACAGGCAAAAAAAATGTGATGGGTAGAAGGAAAACAAACAAGGTGAAAAAATCCTCTCTTCCAAAAATCCCTCATGAAAGATGAGTTAGTTAGTTTTATACAGTCAAATAGAATTTGACTGGGGAAAAAAGTGGGAATGGACCTTTTTAACTTTAAATGGCTTTGTATATTTTGCAGAGATTAAAATATCTTTTCCAGTGTTGCTTGGACTGCTGTATGCTTATTGCATACCGAAGGTTATGTGCTCTGCTGGAAATCAGTTTTCCTCTGGGGATTTTTCCAGTATATTATCCCACTGTTCATCAGCTACTACAAAAACCAAGGAGAGAGAAAGTACTCCAAGGTCTGTCCTCCCGATGATCTGGTTCCTACTGCTCTGCACACTCAAATCCATACTGATCATGGCTATATACCTTCTTCAGCTAGCCTAGTGGACTGGAGTTTCTTTTTGGAATGAGTTACAATTAAGGTTTGGGAGTTTCCCTTCACCAATTTCCATGGAAAATGTATACTCCCATTCCAAACTCACAAATTTTCATTCCAAACTCACAATTTTGTATTACTTGTCTTCCTGTGATTGTTAGGACTACTTTTGCAGTATATTGTTTATGATGGTATGTGTACAATGGCACTGAAAATATTTGGTTTAAAGCACAATACTGATCTAAGATGCTTCACTCCCCTGGAGCTTGGGTATACAAGGTCAGACTCTTGAACTTCCTCTCCTCAGCTGAAAGTAGATCTCTTTCATCACTTAACACACCAGGTGAATTTCAGTTGCTTTTTATTAATGTATCTGCTTGCAGTTAATTGAAACTACAGTTTCTACTTATACACAAATAAGATTTACAAAATTGTGGCTTTATAAGGACAATGAAATGAATTCCTTATTTCATGCACTAAGGAATCATGTTTTTTAGATTAGTAAACTATAGTCACTACTGGAAAAGATGATCTTGCCCCAAAAGCAAGTATTTTGATTAAAGCTACAAAGCATGAAAGTTAAAAGACAGGAACTTTTTCTTTGATAGTGTGTCATGATTCTTCTTTTAAAATGTGGCCAATCTAAAAATTTCAAGGTGATTTCTTAGTTGAAAATAGAGTCTGAAAATAAGTGTTCCTTCTCTTAGGCTGTTGATGAGACAAATACTTTTTACATGCAGTTGTGATCCTGTATTACAGAGGGGTGGCGGTTTTTCTATTTTTGTGATTTTCCCCTTCAGATTATCAGGGCATTTGCATTCTTCTCAGGTGCGTATGCAACACAGTATACAATAATTAAAAAAAAATAGATAGTACCATATCTCAGGAGAATGTAGTGTATAAACATTCGGTTAACTTCTAGCTAACCTAAGCACACTATAGCAGATGAGAAGCTCATCTACTATGAGGCTGATAAAGGGCCGAGTCCTATCCCCCTTTTCTGTTCAGTGCTGTAAAGCAGAGAAATTTTCTGGAAAAAGGAGTAATAGTGGGTGCATTGTCCCACCAGCTTAAGTCAAATTAGGTAGTGTTTGTGGGTATGTATTACTATACAGTTGTATTACATTTTTAATATGAACTAGTGAACTGTAATATATAGGAATACATTAAGCAGTGAAAGATTTTTAATTTCAGGAAAAAATCCATGTTTTCTTGGTGACAAGCTTATTTTATTTTTCTAAGTATGCAAGAGTCAGCTTTTGAGAAAAATACATTTCTACTGTGCTAATAGAAACATCCAGATCAAAGACGTTAATTGATCTGTTTTTATTAATAGTTCTTAGGATTAGGTTTTATCTTTTAAAATTATTTAATTTTAATATGCATATTGCCTACAAAAAAGTATATGTTTCTCCTCTGACTTTAAATGTATTATCTGCTCTTTGTTCTTTCCACCAAAAAAACTTACTGCTAACACAAAGTCCTTATTTAAAGTTACAGACCAAAGTCACCACCTCTTAAAAACAAAGACTTACTATCCTTCATATATTCACACTTCAAATGAAAAGTTTTCCTTTTATTGACGCTCATTAGATTCTCAGACGTGCCTTTGAGTTATTGGAAAGATGTGCAAAGACATGAAAAAAAAATTTGCAGCAACAAGTCTTTTTAAAAGTATCTGAACACCTCAGGGGCAGTTCTTAGTGATGTGGTGCCCGAGAAGTTAATTTGAGTATTAAATAAACGTGAGCATAACCCATAGCCTCACCTGTTGTCTCTCAGGGAGCCTTGGAATTGTTCTGTGTTCAGCTACACGTTTTCTTTTAATCAGAAATCTACTATACCAACAGAGTGGACATGGAGTATCGTGTTCCCCACAATGGTCTTTGGTAAAAAATATTTTTTTTTGGTTGGGATTCTGATATATTCTTGCACACTGCCGTACAACATCTGCAGGAGAGTTACCATGCAAACGTACTGGGAAAGCCTGATAAATAATCTACACACCTGCAGAAAGAAAAAGAGCAAGACTGTTTGTATCTCTGTTGCTTATCACCTGTCTTGGCTAGCTACATAGGCAGGGTGAAAAACGGTTTGTTACGTAATCTTTTTCTTCTTAAAAAAATCAAAAAACCAAACCACAAGCAAGCATGCAGATGCAGAGGCGCATTGTCTGCTCCTACCTTAGCAAGGAGCACGGCGCAGTAGCCGAGGGCCTGTAGAGCCCGAGCAGCTGGTCCTGAGCGTGTTATGTCCACACCGTGTGTCCTCTGGGGCTTTGCTTCGTGCTGCTTCTAGTCCCTTCAGAACTGGAATGTTCTCAATGCACATATCTTTGCCTGCAAGGAGCAAATATTAAAATGTACCTCTGGCCTCTCAGCTTACGTAAATGTAAGGTGAGTTGAATTTTTTAACTTTAGCCAAGTTAGACATATTTTTACAAGTAAAAATATAGCCCTATATTTCTGATTTCGGATGACTTTGGCCATTATTAGTAAATCTCACAAGTTTCTTGTTGGCCTTGCAGTGCGGGATTTGATCTGAGTTGCCTTTCTACTAAAGTCCATAAACTAACATTGAAATTTTAACATAGGTAAAACACGTTTTTCTTTAATCTAGCTTTTAGAAGTAAGAAGGACCACAGGCAATGGGCACAAACTTTAACATGGGAGGCTCCATTGGAACCTCAGGAAACCTTTTTTGACCATGAGGGTGACCAAGCACTGGCACAGGTTGTTCAGGGAGCTAGTGGAGTCTCCCTCCCTACGGATATTCAAAAAATACCTAGACATGATCCGGGAGAACTGGATCTTGAGCAGGGGATTAAGACCAGATGGTCTCCAGAGATTCTTTCCAGCCTCAACCATTCTGCGATTCCATTAAGTAGTTTCACTAAAATTTAACAAAGAAATATTCAGCCTCAGTCTGGCACAAGACAAATAAACTTGAGTCTTATTTGTTAAAACCTAAACAATCAGGTTAGCAACAAAAGGAGAACAAGAGAAAACACAAGGCAAGTTTAATAATGGGTAGTGTAATTAGGATCTTCAACAATCTACAAAAATTTTGCTTTTGAAGTTAGACAAAGGTAGAAGAAAGAGGCAATTTGTTTTAGCGCCTGCTGAGACAGGGTAAAGCTTTTCCTTTTGCCCCCAGTGGTAGAAAGCTCTACTAATAAAAAGCTCTATATAAATAAAATTATGCAGGATTACACTCTGGAGTCCATAATGCTGAGTCTCATTTTTCTCTCATGTTCACTGACAAAACAGTATTTCTGTAGGAAGCTGGAGAGGAAGACTTCACTGCGCAACCCTTAAAATCTTCCTTGGTCAAAACACTGCAGCAGTAGCTTTTGAGTAACAATTATACACTCCTATCCAATCTGTCACACAGGATGCAGAGGGAGAATATGCAAGATTTTCTAAGCCAGCAGTCATCTCTGCTTGGCACGGAGAAGCTGTAATGCCCATAAGGGATCATTTCTGATATGATTGATTGAGTTTGCTGGGGTATACAATACTGCCAGCTCCTGCATTTGTGTCATCACACTTGGCACTTTTCTTAGTTACCAGTGAACGGCAACTGTTCAGATAGATGCGCTACTGTCAACAGCTCCGAGCTTTCTTTTAAAACTCTTGAGCTCACATAGTTATAAGGAAGCATGGTAAATTCAACATGTAGGTGCACACTGAAACAGAGAAAAAATATTAATGTATACACACAAATGCTATCTGGGTAAAAAATGTTCAAGACATTTGATAGGTGTCACCTCCTTTCTCTTGTCTATTAATTTAAGGAACAAATTCAGGGTACAGTTTTTCCTACTTTATCATACATAAATGGATGCTACACAGTTCCCTTCCACTTCCCAGGGAAGACTGGGGAGATTTCTGTACTGTTTTTTCAGTGTATTTAATGTAATATTTCTTTATACATTTATATCAGAATTCTGGAAGACAACCTAGGATTTTTTAACAGCTGAATGTTGCAGTATTGGATACTTACTTACTAAATTTCCCATTTATGGATGATGGTTGACTGAGTAGTGGCTCATTTAGGCGCTCAGACGGCTAAGGGTCTACAGAAAGCAGGCTAAAGGGGAAGACTTTTTTTCTTAGTGGCATCCCTCAGTAATGCCAGCCATGAATTTATTCCAGGGAAGGTGAGACAAGTGAACTATAAACCATAGATCTTTTAGCCAATTTCTATTCCTTTGGCGTGGTATTGGCACTGCTTTTTTTCTTCTTTTTTCTTTTCCTAAATCAACATTATAGCATTTTTCCATGTCCTTTACCCATTGCCAGATGCAGAGAACTGAAGACAAGAACCTGTACTGTGAAGTGCTGTACAGGAATTTTGCCAGAGTTGCTACGCCAATGCTAAATGGCATGGATTTAAACTATCTCTGCTAATAAGTAAGTAATTTGGAAAGGTACAGACAGAGCAATGGAAAAGCTTTTCATCATGGTCCATCAGCCTCTGGTGCTGTAGACAGTAGATTGCTGAACTTGGCGTCCCGTTAGTCTCCTAACTCACTTCTGCATCTTTCCTGGTGAACTGGTGCAAAGTAAAACTACGCTGTTGCATAATCTGAGAAGAAATGTGGCCGTTTCATGAAATCCCCCAAAGGTCCTTGTTAATAAAAGAGCTATTTCTGATCCATAGCTAGGAACAAATATAGGAACTGTTTAATTATTGGATGCCAGCTTAGAGCAAAAGGGCTCTGGGTAAGGATCAGAACAACTAATGTTTGCCATTCATTTTCGTAACATTTTAAGTACCTATATATTAAATATCTTAGGTGGGGTTTGTTGTTTATTTGCTTGGGCTGTGTTATTTTTTTTTTAAGTTTACATGAATATGTTTCCCGAAAACGTTTCATGGGGGAATATGACATTATAAATGGATACTGATGATTAATATATGGTTATTTTGGCCTTTCTCAGCACAAGATAAATTCTTGTAAGAACAATAATATATGCACGTGGATGTACTGGAAGGAAAGACTACATTGTAGACTTTGCCCTTCGTGCAGTAAAACCCTTTAAAAATAATCATAACATTAAAAGGTTTGCATATTTTTATATAGATGAAAAAACTTGAACAAGTAGTTCTCTAGCTATGTCATGTTTTGCTCACAAAGTACATTTACATATCATGATTCTCAGTTATTAGAGAGAGTAAGATTATTTTTAGTAGCGGAAGAGTAGTAAGAGCTTTTAGTTCACAAACCCCAAGTTTTTAATACAGAAAACAATTAATATTCTAAAATAACACGTAAGCATTTTGAACACAGAGGATTCCACCTGGCTCTGCATTTAGCTATAAGGGGTCACAAGTATCCGGAAGACAACTAAGCTGTTCTAGTTCATTGCTCTGATTTTTCTATGTAATAAGTTGCTGAGTTTCATTGTCTGATTGCACTTATTCAGGTTTTTTCATTTCTGCATACAAAATCTTACTCCTCCTCCTCTGTCTACCACCAGTAAAAGACATTGCTGTCCTCAGTAATAAATGTGTTCTGAAAATGGAATCAACATCAACTTTACACCATCATTCATTTCACCGTGCTTGTGCTTAGTTCAGGCTATTTTTAGACAGTATTTTAAGAAAAAAATTGTTACTGGACAAGTGACAATACAAAAAAGAACCCGTTACTAATTATTAGGAAACTAATAGAGGATGTAGCACTGTGAAGAAGGCTTTGTTGCAAATATTTGAAGAATTCATTCTTAGTAGAGAAGAAAGAAGCAATTCTGTGTCTTAGTCTGTCAGCCAGAATTCTCACCATCATGTTTACGTCCCTTCTCTTTCACAGACTACACGCTTCCACCTGAGACTGCAGGTCTAAGGAAACAATGGCTTCCACTGCAAGATCACAGTTCAGGTTCTCATAAGTATTCATCTTCTTTGATACATATATCATCTGTAGTTATATTCTATTAGGTATTATGCTTTTTGCAGAATATGTGGTGGATGGATACATTGCTTTAGTCCATATTTATACTTCCCACACAATTTTAACCGGCTGTTTCCAAATCAAGATGAGGTGCCTATGGATTGTACATATCTACAGTAATTCTCAAACACTTTAGAGAACACTTTTTTTTTCAGTCTACCCTAAATCTTAAGCATGTGCAAAACAAATACTAGCTGAAATGAGACTTCAGCAGTACGTATGCTTGCATGCAGGTTGCTTTAAGGATCTTTATACTAATGAGTATTTCCCAGTATAATTTACATTTAGTAAAAAGATAAGCAGATAAACACTGCAAAATGAATCTGATTAGAGACTCTGGCACTATGAATAAGCCCTGTGGTATATCTCCTATAAAAGAAAACTGCACATGTACACATTCATGTCTGCACATAGTCCCTCAGATGACTTGTAACATGTACTAAAATTATTATCAAATGCTCTCCTCATTGCTAATCAAAGCTCCTCCAATGATATTTCTCTACTCTCTTTGTGTTCCTTCCCTCCTCCTTCCTACTCTCTAAGTTTTCTTAAAGTCTATTTATGTTGCACTGACCTGAGAAATACTCCTACTCTTGATAAAATTACAACCATTCTTGTAAAATGTCTGTGAGAACTAATAGCCAAGAACTGGCATTGAGAAAGGAGAAAACAAGAACAAGGAATAAAATTATTGAGTGTTTAGAAATCTGATTATCAGCTATTGTACATAGGTGATCATTGGTGCAAGAAATACAGAACTACTCAAAATTTGGCAAAAATCCTAAGGTTCATTTACTTAGTTGCTAAAGGGAATTTTAGGAGCATTCATGTGTCATTACAAACAAATGATAATGAACAATCCATTTCAGAGTCATTCTTTAGTGCAGCCAACACTACAACAAACCAACATTTGTTCTGTGATGAATTCTACATTTGATTTTTTTTCTTCTTTGGGAAAGTCTTTTTGTCTTTTTGGTAGTCTTAGGTTCTGGAATAATTATTTTGAATGAATTCTTGAACAGTTTTAAGGACTATAGTAAACCCATCTTGCAATGCAAGATGCATTGATGTTTCTCTGGTATGAGCATGTAGATGCCTACAATGAAGCAAGCACACTCACGCCAAAACTCCAAAACAAAAAGGAGAAAAAGATGCAGCAAAGGTCAGCTCTGTCAGCAAAAAGATATCATGGTGAAAGTGAGAACTGATATAGATTGATGAGAAGAAAATTACTGTTTGTTGCATATTTATGCTTTCACACATACCTGAACTGGCTTATGAGAATATCCCTGCATGGTGCTGAGTGTTATCTCATCCTATGGTGCTGCTGGTAAATGTGTGAGAGCTGAATCTCTTTGTTTATTTATGTTGCAGTTCTATCCTAAGGAGCCACAAAAGAAGTAGATTAAACTGGGTGTGTTTTCCACAGAAGTTTTGACTTCAGGAGCAGAATAAGACCCCAATATATTCCTGTATATGGTTTCCCTCGTTGTTCTCTGGCAAATAGTGTTTTACCAACAGTCTTAAACTAGCGTAAACTAGAAGAATATTTTTCTATCCAGCAAGCAATTTGTGTAGAGTCTAACATGCAAATGATTTGTGGAGTTAAATTATGACTCATATTTTAGGGTGATTAGTGGTTCTTTTTCTGGAGTTTTATGTAAATCACATTGCTTTGAACTATTTTATTGTTTATAGCAAAATAATGATATGTGTCTTAAAGAAAACTTTGCTCTCCTGCATACAAGCGTACTGAATCATCAAGGTATTTAGCCTTGTTTTTGATGGGACTACTTAAGACAGATGAAACTGGGCAGTTATTTAAGAATTCCTTTTTAAACAAAACCAACCCAAC
>NW_009735634.1:70618-76329 GCF_000703405.1 Apaloderma vittatum | reverse complement strand
GTTACATATTGTAACCCAAGACAGCACCATATGGGAAGGGGTAGATAGAAACAAAGTGCCTCTTCTCTCTACAAGTCTGCCTCAAAAGCCTTTATAACCATGATCTCAGCATCCACATTGTGTGATCAAATTTTGAGGTCCTAACTTAATATAAATTTATTTCTGTTGAGTGTGGATCGCTGGCAAATGTTACAGAAATAAGATATTTCAGGAATCAACATCTTAATACAATGCCCCAGAATGCCCAAAGGCTTCTTCCTCATTTCACCATATTGACCATGTTAATAATTTAAGGATATGAAAGAGAAACTTTTTCCATGGCATGTTGCAGGACAGAGTTAGATTCTGCTGGGGACACATGTGCAGGTACATTCCTCCTGCCTCTATCTTATGTATTTGAAACTTTTCTCTCCCATACAGAGAACTTTCTCAGATCCAAAAGAAGATAGAGGTAATGCTAAACACCACTAGTTCCTTCCAGTGTTTCGAAAAACATTACATAACTTTACTTGGCTGGGGCTTGAAAACTCCTCTATTCTCAGAAATACTCTCATTATATTCTCAAATAAGAATAGTACATTTGTCACACTTGGCATATATAATACAGGGAGAAAATCATCTGCATGATTTTTCAGAACAGAAACAAACCATTCAGGGAAGTCTGATATTGTTGCTCTGAATTCTGAAACATTTTACCGTGCTGGTAGCAAAGACTGCAGACTTTGCCTTTCTTGAGGTCTAGTGTTTCAGCAACATTCTATGTGTCAGAATCTATCTGCATTTTAATGAGGATAGAATTTACTGATGTTTAAGTATATACACAAAGCAAAACAGGCACTAATCTGCAGAAGTTAAGCACGGAGGTCTGCAAGTGTAATACATGCTCACAGTTGCACTATACAAATCTGTAGGCAGGCTGGGCGGTCTAGTTCTCTCTTTCATAGCATGCAACAGCCCCAAGTTATTCATGTCCTAGTTCAATGTTGTTTAAGATTTTGAGCTAATAGCAATATGCTAATTTTTTATAATACATTAAAAGTCACAATTTTGAAAGTGACAGTCCTGCTGCTCTGACTTGGTTCTTTAAAATTACCACAGTATTTGCACTGCCTTTTAGGCATAGCAGAATGACGTGATGTTCCCAAGATGTCACACACCAAGCAAGTAGAGCTGGGATTGCAAATCATTTCTATTTCATAGTTTAGAAATCTAGCCAAAGGCAGCACCATGTAATTTTGGAAGCCTCATATTCCCATCTTCTCCTACAGGCTAATTTTCCTGGTGGGGCCATGTCTCCCAGTTCACTAAGGACTACAACACATTACAGGAATTAAATACCATCCTGCTGTGTGACAGGAGACAAAGCCATTGTTTGTAAGCAAAATAAAAGAAATATAGTCTGAGCTACAGCTTCCATGAGGAAATGCGACAGGGGAAACGTTTACTGCTTTACTGAAGTAAAAAAAAAGTGTGGGTTTTTTTTTCATTAAGACTCATTCTAATTGTCTCTGAAATAAAGCATAATAACGTGTTTCTATTTTTATTTTCTAAATAGCAAATCAAACTTCTTTTGCAGGTTCAAAATATTCCTGCATATCATTCAGATTTTTACAGAAAATGCATTTTCAGTAGAAAAACTATTCTGATGGGATATTTCTAGAGTATGTAGATTGTGGATAAAATTTTTAGAAACATAGAAAATATTGGAGGCCTCTAGGAACAAAGTAAAAAATTGCTGTTGTGTATCTAGAGAGATGCCTCTCTGTAACATAAATGGATACACTATTTGGTCCGTCTTTCTCCTCTTCTTGGGCCTCTGTGTAATGCATCTGATGGGCCTCTTTGGAGAAGCTAATGGGGACAGTCTTAATTATGTTACAGATTTTTTCTGTTTTCACACTATGGCAAAGGTGTATATGTCATGATTTAAAAGCAACTCTACTGCACATCCTGGAAGAAACTTTAAAGCTCCTGTCAAACTACAATCTGTTTGACAGGTCTGCAGACTTTCACAGCTCTCAGCAGCATTGTTGACTGGCAATAGGATGCTTTGAGTTTTACTAGTTCATTTTCTCATTAGTTTGCATTAAGAAACCTGCTCATCAATCCACTTAACTGAGAAGATGTATTTATATTCTGTCCTTGGTAAGTGTTATTTGGTAAAAAAAATTCTCCTTTCAAAGATCTTAATCAAAATCTCTCTAACTCCTTGTATATAGTGAAAATATTCTTTCAAGAGGAACTATTTCCTAGAGATAAGTTTAACCTACTATGCAGGCGCATTTCAGTGAGAGAAGCAGCTGCTTATTCTATGTCTGAATTAGATGCATATAAGTGTTCATTATTCATCTTTAGGAAGCAGATGAAGTCACGTCTCTAGCTTTGACCTGGCATATACCTGAGACCAGTGACTGATTTATAGCCCAACAAGTGTCAGGAAGAGCAAGAGGCCATTTTCAACTTTTATTCCTGTTCCCAGTGTTGTGGACATAAACCATGCTTCAGAGGACATGCTTCCACAGCAGTAGGACTCTGCAGAACCCACCATGGGTGTCTGGAGGCCCATGGGATGCACAGGCTGCATAATGTTCTGAAGAGCCTATGGTGGCATCGTGGCAAACTGCTGGGTTTTGACATGACTGCAAGAAGGTTCTTGATCACACATCAAACACAATCATTACACTCATCATTCCGGACTGCTACCAGCCATGAAAGACTGTCACCTACTGGTGTTCAAAGATCCCTAGACTCAGCATTTGCTGCCTACTCTTGTTCCTTCTAAATTAGCCACTACCACTCTGGAAAAGAATTTTCTGTGTCTGGGGATATTTCTCTGAAAATGTTCCAATCATTGCCAAGCAGTGGTCGTGAAAGAAGATATGAATTATTAGGAAAAGAATAGAGAAGAAAGTGGAAAGAATCACTACGCTACAATAAACATACAATGTGCCTACATCCTATATACTTAGTGTTACTCTGGTAACCATCATTTCAGAATTGGAAAGTTTTGATAAAATTATAAAATAAAATAATTTTTGAAAGACCAAAACAGATCAGCAGATGCATTTGCATAAGAGGACATGCTGGGCTAGGAAACTTCAACGTGGACAGGAGGCAACAAGATACATATGACAGAGGTCTATAAAATCCTGAATAATTTGGAGAAGGTGAATAAGAAGTGATTATTCACTATTTCTTTTAATACAAGAGCTAAGGGTTGCCCAATCAATCATGAAGTTTAAAACACTCCATGGAAATACTTTATCACTTAATGCATAAATTATAGAACTTAGTGCCATGGAGTGTTGTGGAGGTAAGTAGGGTAAATGGGTTCAGAAACAGATTAGACAAATTTATAGAGGAAATCTCCATTAAACATCATCATCTGGATACCTGCTCAAGAGGTCCTTAGGCCAGTAACTGCCATAAGAGAGAAATATATATGAGAAAACAGTCTACTGTGTGCTTCCCTTGTTCTTTTATAAATTCCTCAGTCTCCTCTTACAGGCTACAGGCTGTCAGGAAGGACAGCCTGGAGGCTACTCAAAGGGGACCTTATCACTCTCTACAGCTACCTGAAGGGAGGTTGTAGTCAGGCTCTTCTCCCAGGAAACTAGTGACAGGACGAGAGGGCACGGCCTGAAACTGCATCAAGGGAGGTTTAGAACCATTGAATCATAATATCATAGAATGTCAGGGGTTGGAAGGGACCTCAAAAGATCATCTAGTCCAACCCCTCTGCCAGAGCAGGATCCTCTAGGGCAGACCACACAGGAACGTGTCCAGGTGGGTTTTGAAAGTCTCCGGAGAAGGAGACTCCACAATCTCCCTGGGCAGCAAGTGCCAGTGCTCGGTCACCCTCACAGTGGAGAAGTTTCTCCTCATGTTTAGGTGGAACTTCCCATGTTCTAGTTTGTACTCATTATTTCTTGTCCTATTACTGGACACCACAGAAAAGAGACTTCTCCCTTCCTCTTGACATCCACCTCTCAGATATCTATACACATTAATAAGATCCCCTCTCAGCCTTCTCTTCTCAAGACTAAACAGCCCCAGTTCTCTCAGTCTCTCCTCACAGGAGAGATGTTCAAGTCCCTTTGTCATCCTCGTAGCTCTCTGTTGGACTCTCTCCAGCAGGTCCCTGTCTCTCTTGAATTGGGGAGCCCAAAACTGGTCTCACCAGGGCAGAGTAGTGGGAGAGGAGAACCTCCCTAGACCTGCTGGACACACTTTTCTTAATGCACTCCAGGATCCCATTGGTGGTCCTCTTGGCCACAAGGGAACATTGCTGTCCCATGGACAACTCACTGCCCACTAGGACTCCAAGGTCTTTCTCCATTGGGCTACTTTCCAGCAGGATGACCCTGATCTGTGCTGATGCCTGGTGTTATTCATCCCCAGATGCAGGACTCTACACTTGTCCTTGTTGAACTTGATGAGGTTCACCTTTGCCCAGCTCTCCAGCCTGTCCAAATCTCATGGGATGGCAGCACAGCCTTACTGGGTGTCAGCCACCCCTCCCAGTTTTGTATCATCAGTGAACTTGCTGAGGGTGCACTCTATCCCCTCATCCAGGTCGTTGAAGATATTGAACAAAATTTGACCTAGCACTGATCCCTGGGGAACACCACTTGCCACAGGCCTCCAACTTGACTCTGTGCCCCTGATCACAACCCTCTGAACTCTGTTACTGAGTCAGCTAATGATCCACCTCACAGTCCAATCATCTATTCCACATTTCTTGGGTTTTTCTATGAGGATATTATGGAAGAAAGTGTCAAAAGCTTTACTGAAGCCAAGGTATACGACATCCACTGCTCTCCTTCCATCTACCCATCTGGTCACATTTTTGTAGAAGGATATCAGATTAGTCAAGCAAGATTTCCTCTTGGTATGTCCATGCTGGCTACTCCTGATAACATTCTTTTCTTCCATTTGGTTAGAGATGACCTTCAGAATGAGCCACTCCATCACCTTTCTAGGGATGCAGGTGAGGCTCTCCGCTCTGTAGTTGCCTGGTCCTCCTTCTGCCCCTTTTTGAAGACTGGAGTTATATTGGCTTTCTTCAAGTCCTCAGGCACCTCTGCCATTTTCTATAATTTTTCAAAAATTATGGAGAGCAGCTCAGCAACAACATCAGCCAGCTCTCTCAGCATGGGATGCATCCCATCAGGGCCCATAGTCTTGTACATTTTCAGTTTTGAGATCTCTAATACAAACCTTACCGACCACTGGAGAGTCTTCCTCTCTCCAGTTTTGCTCCCTTGCTTCTAGGGACTGGAATTCCTGAGGGCTGGCCTTAGGAGTAAAGACCAATGGCGCCATTCAGTAGTTCTGCCCTCTCTGCATCCTCTGTTACCATATCTCCCACCTCATTTAGCTTTGGATCCACTTTTTCCCTACTCTTCCTTTTCTCACTGATGTATTTGAAGAAGTTCACCTTTCCGGCATATTGTAAATTTCCCCCTTTCATTTGAGTTTTTCCAGGAGCTCCATGTTTATCCATGTGGGGCTCCCACCTCCTCTACTTGATATTTGTTTCAAGGGAATACACTTCACTTGATCTTAGCAGAGGTAGTGTTTGAATACTGACCAGCTCTCTTACAGTCCTGTAACTTCTAGAGCCCTAGCCCATGGGATATGTCTAAGCAGATCTTTGAAGAGGACAAAGTTAGCCCTCTTAAAGTCAATGGTAGAAATTTTACTTACTC